>NC_090794.1:6407500-6420000 GCF_040054535.1 Antennarius striatus
GGGGCAGAGCAGGATGTACTTCCTGAGGAGACTGGCCTCCTTCAACATCTGTCCTAAGCTCCTTCTCATGTTCTATCAGTCCGTAGTCTCCAGTGTGCTGTAATACGCCATTGTGTGTTGGGGTGGTGGGGCCAGGAAAAGAAATATGGACCGTCTTAACAGACTCATCCGCAGAGCGGGCTCAGGAGTCGGGCTGAGCCTGGACTCTGTGGAGACAGTTCTGGGGAGCAGGACCATGTCTAAATTCAGGGCCATCGTGAACAACACCGGCCACCCCCTGCACACCACCTTCTTCCAGCAGAGAAGCACCTTCAGCGACAGACTGCTGTCACACAGCACCTCCACAGAGAGGCTGAGGTCCTCCTTCGTGCCCCGTGCCATCAGGGGGTACAATGTCTCTCTCAGGAGGAGTGTGGGGGGGGGGGGGTGAGGTCAGCATGCGGTTAAATGGATTTGGATTTTAATTTAGTTTAATTTTATACTGTTTATTTTAATTTATTTTTTATTTTTATTTTTTTTGGATATGTTCTGTTAATGCTACATGTGTCTGTAGTGTAGTGTATGTCTTGTGGTATGTCCTGTTTTGTTTGCTTTTGTTTTGTCCTGGTGTTTGGCTGAGCAGAGGATATTTGCAATTTATTATTAGTCTATCTATCTATCTATCTATCTATCTATCTATCTATCTATCTATCTATCTATCTATCTATCTATCTATCTATCTATCTATCTATCTATCTATCTATCTATCTATCTATCTATCAGTTTTTTGTGAAATATTTATTGTAGATGTGCATGGATTAATTTCACTGACTCAATTACAAATTCAGATTACTTTTGTCTTGATATAGAAGGAAAACAATATGAATGATGTAAAGGATACATCATTACACCATCTGCAAAGGATATTTATTATTTTTCCCAAAGGAAGTAGAACCAAAGAAATCATAACTTCAGAAATGTTTTTTTTTTGCTGAAATGCACAAATTCTATGCTTTTAGACCTTTGAATCACAATTCATTGCCAGATCATAAATCACATGAACAGCACTCAGGGGACAGCACACTCCACCAAATATCAACAGTTTTCCTTAATTCATTCGATTGCCATCCTACTTCAAACTCACTGCACTTTGCACCTGGCATACATGTACAGTGAATTTTATGGATCTGAATTCAAATGTTGATGAATAGTAAACTACAAATACAAGACAAAAACAACCCCCCACTTATGTCGGATCAATTTCATAAATACGCATGCATTATTTGCTGAAAAATTACAACAGAACAAAAATTTTGCAATGTTAACGTGGGGAAGAAAATCCTGGATCCACTCCTTTATCTAGATCTACATTATCTTTCAACAAATTTAACATTTGCTTTGGACAGTCTGATCTTTTGGAAACATATATTACTACATTGAAATTAGGGAGAAAATAATTTAAAAAAAACATCCAAAAATAGTGTGAAGTTACTTATTTTTTTTGACAAACCTTTATCTTTCTGAACAATTTAATCAAAGAAGTTTGGAATTTTCAAAACCACCCTGAACAATTTTTCCAGAAATGATTATTTTAAAAGATGACCTGAAATGGCGGTAAAAGAAAGCATAAATGAATGGATTGAGCATTGAATTGAACAGAGTAAACCAGTTAAGTGTTTCAATCAAAGCAATCGGTGTTATATCATAGATTAATGGCTGAAAAATTATGCAAAGAAAGTAAGGAGTCCAACATAAGAGGAACACTCCCATAACTATAGCCAGAGTTTTGGTGGCCTTCCTCTCCATTTTACTCACAGTTATTCCAGAATTTCTGTTCTGACAGATTGTGTTCTGGATGCTGTTTGCTTGTCTTTGGGCAACAAGGAAGATCTTCAGGTAAATACTAAGCATTATAATGGCAGGGACAAAAAATGAGAAAATACACCCCACAGTGGTTGATATCAGTGCATCCAGCAAACAACCATCTTCACATTTCCCTTGATTAAAACCCGCAATTATAATGCCAATTCCAATCAGAGCAGAAATTCCCCAACTCACAAGAATCATAATCCCAATAACTCGATCATTTATTTTACATTTATAAGAGAGAGGCTGACATATGGCATAATATCTGTCAATAGAAATACAGCACAAATGCAAAATAGAAGCCTGGCTCAGTGTTATATCAAAGCTTCCACGAACTTTACAAAAGAATCCTTCATGGTAAAAACAGGATGTTACAGTGAATGCCATGCTGAGAGGAAAAACTAACACCCCCACAAGCAGGTCAGCTACAGCAAGGGACAGGATAAGGTAGTTAGTTGAGGTGTGAAGCTGTTTAAAATAAATGATGGAGATTATTACAAGTAGATTTCCACATGTTGTGAGAACAGCCAACAAGCCTAGAAAAACATATAATGATACACATAATATGGAAGGTTGACTTGTAAATATGTTAGATGTACTGAATTCATAACAGGGATGCAAGTTATACACAGTGTAAGTATCATTTACAGTCATTCTTTGTTCCATGATCCTTGTTTCCTGTAATTCAATTTTTCAATACAAACCAGTAACATTAACAAAAACTTGGAGACAGCAACAATTGCATCAGAATGTACATTATAGTCACAAAATTAATGTTAAAAAGAACAGTTATTTTACAAAAACACAAATTCAATTTCATATCAATGACATTTCAGTGAAAATGTGTGTCCATACTTACTCTGACAGTGCAGAAACCTGGAGTTGACACTTAAATCATCAGTTCCACCTCATTTGCATAAATACAACACGCCCTCGATTTTTGCGGTTAATGCGTTCCAGGAATCACACACGATTAAGGAATCCGCGATTGAGATTGCGATCTATTTATTTTATTATTTACAGTAATTTAATCATTTATGAACCCTCACCATACTGATATTAAACCACCTTTTATCTGTATTACCTTTTCCCACACTCTGATAAACTGTTAAAAGCACTTTTGTGTCTCACGTAAGCCCGAGACTGACAGAACGAAGCGCACTTCCAGACGCCATCAGCCAATAGAATTAGCGTACGTGTGGTACACCCAAAATTGTGCACCACAGCTGTGTCTATTTGTTTTGAATTGATTCATATTCATTTATTTAACGTTCATATTTAAAGAAATGTAGTTAATGTAGCCAGCAGAATGTGGACCTTTTGTCACGGGAGCAGGTGTACCCCGGGTTGTCTAAGGTGGGACCCTCCTCCCACATTTCAGATGTAACCTGAACGACAAAGCAAGCGGTCCATTTCTTCGTTACTGCTACTTTTCCTCTGAGTTTCACAGGTCAGTAATTGGTAAAAGTAACCAATTTCAACTCTTTAACAGTTAATGTCGCAGGGAAACGTGTTAAAAAGAACGTGTGACAATGTTTTAAGTGTTTTTGTTAACTTTGTAAATCGTGAAAAGGACACCAAGCCGGCATGTGCATGCACTGCATCGCGGGTGTTTTGGATTCGCTTTAACCTTAGTTTAGTCTTGCAGGCAGACCGGTAGCATTGCCACAAAGTGAGATTTGGGCTCCAACATGATTAATATGATAAAGTCAGTTATTTTGTTGAATGCTTTACCAAAACTGGAAGCTAATGTTAATATGTTTGTTTTGTATGGATTATGAAATATGTTGCTAAAGTGTTTATCATTAAGTTGAAAGGCGAAATGTTATGTATTTTTTTATTGTTGACTTGTTTGAATAAGAGATGTAACCTGAACAACAAAGCAAGCGGTCCGTTTCTTCATTACTGCTACTTTTCATCTGTGTTTCACAGTTTCGTATTTTGTTAATGTGGTACCATACACTGAACCCGTAACAAATTCTGGGGGCTCGTCTGGGATCTGCCTCCAGCGTAATCGTTGAGGGCGGCAGATTCAGTGATATCAGAACCACGTGGCCATGGGAGGTGACGTGACTACAGGTGTGACGATTGCCAGTGGGGGTCCAAGAGGGGAGATTGGAACCAGAAGAGGGTCTTCATTCTTCCAAGGGAACCGCACTGCTGATTCATCAGACCAACTCACGTCATGTCCACAGCACGCAAACAGCTCTTGTGGAGCACCAAAAAGAACTTGTACAAGCTATCATCAAGCGAAGTATACAAGCTTACAAGAGAAATCGCAACTGACAATCAAGGTGGTGATGACTTTGAATCTACGGATGAAGAAGCTTGTGTGAACTATATCCTTAATTACATGCAGTCCGATACCTTACTTAGCTCTGAGGATGAAGGTATAAGCCAGTTACTAATGCTGAATGATTTGGTGTCTAATATCATTGATAATTGAGACTCAGCTGTCATCATAAATGGGGTAGCAGAGGACCACAAACGACTTGAAACCACACAAGTCAGGGAAGCAGACTACACTAAACTAACACATGCCAACAGTGACACATCACCTGCTAGACACAGTTCTACATTTCCAAAAGAGACTACCACAGTTTGTAACACACAACAGCACACTAACCGCAAGACGGGCAGTCCCATTCAAAGTGTAGGCCAGCTCCAGGCAATGCATGAAGAGCTAGGCAAGCGACTACAATACTGTAAAGATATGGCCAGTGCAGTACATAGTAGACAGCAAAGCCTAGGCGAGGCAACACCAGATCATCCACCACGTTACGCATCCTTAAGAGTCGACGCAGAGAAAATGTTTCCCTTGAAGGACCGCCCTTATCTCTAGCGTAGGGAATTTAAGGCACACGGGGGACAAATTGGGGACCAAAACTCTGAAATCACATACAGCAGTATTTGTAACCAGACAGATGAGGGAGTCAGGGAGGGCTTCACAAAGGCAGAAGTTATCCGAGGTGTGCTGAGGATCGTCAAGCCAGGTGCTTTCAAGGACATGCTCACCAATAAAGATGAAATAACCGTCTGTGGACTCAAGAGCTTCCTCAGAGCTCATCTTGCTGAAAAAGCAAGCACGTAACTGTTCCAGGAACTAATGTGTGCAAAACAAAATTAACAAGAACCCCCCAGCAGTTTGTGTATCGCATGATTGGACTCAAACAGAGGATCCTCTTCCAGTCAAAGCAGACCAACACAGACCAACTCCCTTATGATCCAACAACCATCCAGGAGGTTTTCCCACATTCTATCTACCGGGGCCTAGGGTCCAAGCATACTGACATCAGACAGCAATTGAGGCCACTCCTTTCCAACAGCCAAGTACAGGTAACTGATGAGGAGATAGTCAGCCAAGTAACTAGCCTGTAATCGGTGATGAAAATGAACACCAGCGAAGGCTAGGTTACACGTCCAGACAGAAAATAACACACACCCAGAGTGTTTGTGTGGATGGTAGAATTCTGCCTGTGGACCAGAAAGAACATCAAACAATACAACAACTCAGTGCTCAGGTAGAGAGACCTTAACAAATATGATTGCAGCTTTAATGGACCAGCAAACAGCAGTCAGACAAGCAACCCACTCGGAGACTCTCCCTGTCCACACACGCAACTTGGCCCAGGCATGCCCACCTCCTACATCCACTCCAAATAAAGCCCCTCCTTCCACACCTGGCCAACCCCCCCTCGCAAGGAAAGCTAAAGTGCCAAGTTGTACTAACTGTTCGCTCCAGGGCTCTGAACTGTACACTATACAGTACACTATCTGCTGCACATCTGGTCACCAGTCTGTCAAACTCCTGAAGTTTGCTGACGACACCACCCTCATCGGCCTCATCTCTGATGGGGATAAGTCAGCCTACAGAATTGAGCTGGACCGCCTGGTATCATGGTGCAGCAGGAACAACCTGGAGCTCAACGCTCTCAAAACAGTGGAGATGATAGTGGACTTCAGGAAAGACCCTCCTGCCCTCCCCCCTGTCATCATCTGTGACACTCCAGTGTCCCCTGTGGAGTCCTTCCGCTTGCTGGGCACCACCATCACCCGGGAGCTCAAATGGGAGCAGAACATCAGCTCCCTCACCAAGAAGGCTCAGCCTAGGATGTATTTCTTGCGGCAGCTGAGGAAGTTTCACCTCCCTGTGAAGATGCTGGTGCACTTCTACACTGCCACCATTCAGTCCATTCTCACATTCTCCATGTCAGTGTGGTTTTCTGCAGCCACGGCCAGGGACAAGGCCAAGCTGCAGGGTGTCATCCGTTCTGCGGAGAAGGTGATCGGTTGCAGCCTCCCACATCTCCAGGAACTGTCCGACACAAGGACCCGCAGTTGTGCAGCCAGGATTGCCGCTGACCCCTCTCATCCCGGCCACAACCTTTTTCAGACCCTCCCCTCTGGCAAGGGGCTAAGGTCCATCCGGACCAGGACCTCACGCCATAAAAACAGCTTCTTCCCCACTGCAGTCAGCCTCATGAACAATGCCCCCCCCCCAGGTAACCATCCGCCCCTCACCACTCTGCAAAGACAGTTTACTGTTTTGACTTCTTTTCTTCGCC
The DNA here is from genome assembly GCF_040054535.1 of Antennarius striatus. Taxonomy (NCBI): domain Eukaryota; kingdom Metazoa; phylum Chordata; class Actinopteri; order Lophiiformes; family Antennariidae; genus Antennarius; species Antennarius striatus. Next base: position 6,413,911 of record NC_090794.1, read on the forward strand.
TGCAATCACCATCCTTATACAGTATCTCAACTCACCGTAATTTGAATTGTAAATAGTTTTAATATTCCTATTCCTCATTCACTATTATTCTCTTCCACCCTTCAATGCACCGACACCGCGTCAAGTTCTTTGACAGTAATTTTTACTGTACTTGGCAATAAAACCTTTTCTGATTCTGATTCTGATTTGTTAAAAAAACATAGCAGGGGCATTGGACAGCTGGACATTCACATTTAATACAAACTTAAAAAGACATGAAACAAAATTTTCTGTGCAGGTAACAATGTGGAAGACGGCTTAAGTATAGGGCTGATCACACGAACACGGCAAGAGGGTTTAGTTTAATATGAAATGTCTGTAATACGTGACATTAACACCTCGCAGATTAACATTTTACGTCATGTCAAAATAACTCGGCAAATATCAGACTAAGTGAACAGTTTGCTCTGATGTCGGGCTTTATGTGGCCTATTCAATATTACTGCTGGCACGTCATCTATAGCGTGACCCTTCTTTTATCCACAGTTGCAAACGTGAGCATGGCTGAGCACAATGTATTTATATGCATATGGACATTAGCAAACATTGAAACTGCATACAAATCAGGTCAGATTAAAAGGAGTAATGCAGACTATAGGTTGCCTGTAAGAAAACACTATCACACACTGTCTGTTATTTAATATTTTTTACATCCCACGAAGCAGTGTCGTATTTTAATTACATCCCGCGAAAGGGATGTATTGTAATTGTCAGTGTTTGTGTGTTCATCTGTCCGTCAGTCCAGTAAAGTATCAAGGTGAATAGTTGGGCCTCTTCAACATAGTATCTGTAGAAAAAACAACATTATGGTGGCTGGAGTGTCTTCATAGTTCGAGTGTGGCTGCCATTGATTACTTTTATGCAGGATAGTCCATGCAAGCTGGGCAGTGACCAGTCATTTGAAGCTTTAAAACCTTCTCATCTTGTTTGGAACTGAAACATAGAAGTAACTAAAAAAGGAATACCAGGTAACAGGTACTACATTAGGAAATACCAACTCTCAAAATATGCCAAGTTGTTTCATAAACAGCCAAGGTAAAATGTCCAATCTTGTTACTCAAATGGGGAAAATAATGCATAACAACAGATAAGTACAACGTCTGTTTTGAAACAAAGACTCCTCCCGGCAAGGTTAATAGAATTCTGATAAGAAGCTTGTGTTTAATCAGATGAAAAATCAACAAACAACAGATATGGGTTAAAATACAACCTCTTATAGTAGATATCTACTGTCGGTAAAAGACAAGATCTGTTCAAATTACACGACTCTGGTTATACTTTTGAAATCCAAACAAATGAAACCTGTTTCTATACATTGCTTTTTTCCACTTTTATGAAGGGGATGGATGGATGATCTTTAACAATTAAAACCTGTCAAAAAGATTTGAATTGGCAAAATCTCCCTGAAGTATTTTTCCAGAAATGATTATTTTAAAAGCTGACCTGAACCAGCTGTAAAAGAAAGCATAAATAAATGGATTGAGCATTGAATTGAACAGCGCAAGCCAGTTCAGTGTTTCAATCACAGCAATTGGTGTCACATCATAGGTTAATGGCTGAAAAAGTATGCAAAGAAAGTAAGGAGTCCAACATAGGAAAAACACTCCCATTACTATAGCCAGAGTTTTGGTGGCCTTCCTCTCCATTTTACTCACAGTTATTCTAGATTTTGTTCTTTGACAAATTGCTTTCTGTACTCTGTTTGCTTGTTTTTGGGCAACAATGAAAATCTTTAAGTAGATACTAAGCATTATAAGAACAGGAATGTAAAAAGAGAAAATACATGCCAGAGTTGTTGATATCATTGCATCAATTATACAACCATCTTCACATTTTCCTTGATTAAAACCTGCAATTATGATACCAATTCCGATCAGAGACGCAATTCCCCAGCTTGCAAGGATCATAATCCCAATAACGCGACCATTTACTTTACTTTTATAAGTGAGAGGCTGACAAATGGCATAATGTCTGTCAATGGAAATACAGCACAAGTTTAAAATTGAAGCAGTGCTCAATGTCACATCAAAGCTTCCACGAATTTTGCAAGATAATCCTTCATGATACCAACAAGATGTTACAGTGAATGCCATGCTGAAAGGAAAAACTAACACACCCACAAGCAGGTCAGCTACAGCAAGAGACAAGATAAGGTAGTTAGTAGAGGTGTGGAGCTGTTTGAAATACAATATGGCAATAATTACAAGTAGATTTCCACATGTTGTGATGAAAGACAGAAAGCCAAGGAACAAATATAATAATACACATAATATGGAAGGGTTCTTTGTAAATACATAATATGTGTTATCTAAATCATAGCACGGATGCATATCGCTAACAGTGTGAGACCCATTTACAGTCACACTTTGTTCCATGCTCCTTGTTTCTTTGAATCAAGTTTTATAATATTAACTAATTACACTGGCAAAATTCTTTAGTTGCTTAAATGTGTGAATCAGGATGTACAATATAAGCACAACATCAATGCTGAAAAGCAAAATCTTAAATATGAAGCAATCAAAATTAAGCAGGTTTCATACCTTAATGCCAAATCAAAGTTTTACAAACTGTGTCTTTATTTTTCCTACCACAGAGCAGAACATCTGATTTAGGGACTGATATAAGTAGTCCAGCCTAATTATAATAATTATTACAAATATTCCTTGACCAATCAGAACGATTGCACTGAATTAATGTGTGTGTGTTTGCGTGTGTGTGTGTGTGTGCGTGCGTGCGTGTGTGCGTGCATGCATGTGTATGTGTGTGTGTGGGTGCAAAAGGCCAAGGGAGATGTGCAGAGTTGTGGCAACTACAGAGGAATAAAGCTGATGAGCCATACAATGAAGTTATGGGAAAGAGTAGTGGAAGCTAGACTAAGGGCAGAAGTGAACATTTGTGAGCAGCAGTATGGTTTCATGCCAGAAAAAGAGTACTACAGATGTAGTATTTGCTTTGAGGATGTTGATAAAGAAATACAGAGAAGGCCAGAGCTGCATTGTGTTTTTGTAGATCTGGAGAAAGGGTGACAGGGTGCCCAGAGAGAAACTGTGGTATTGTATGAGGAAGTCTGGAGTGGCAGAAAAGTATGTTAGAGTGGTGCAGGACATGTATGAGGACTGTAAGACAGTGGTGAGGTGTGCTGTAGGTGTGACAGAGGAGTTCGAGGTGGAGGTGGGAGTGCATCAGGGATCAGCTTCTTGTTCGCTATGGTGATGGAAAGGCTGACAGACGAGGTTAGGCAGGAATCTCCATGGACTATGATGTTTGCAGATGACATTGTGATCTGTAGTGAGAGCAGGGAACAGGTGGAGGAGAAGCTAGAGAGGTGGAGGTTTGTCCTGGAAAGGAGAGGAATGAAGGTTAGCCGTAGTAAGACAAGAGTACATGTGTGTGAATGAGAGGGACCCAAGTGGAAGAGTGAGGTTACGGGGAGAAGAGATCAAGAAGGTTGAGGATTTTAAGTCCTTAGGGTCAACAGTCCAGAGCAATGGAGAGTGTGGAAAAGAGGTGAAGAAGCGTGTACAGGCAGGATGGAACGGGTGGAGGAAAGTGTCAGGTGTGATAGAAGAGTTTCAGCTAAAATGAAAGGAAAGGTGAACAAAACGGTGGTGAGACCAGCAATCTTGTTTGGTCTAGACCAGTGGCTCTTAACCTCGATCAAACCCTAGGGGTTCGGTGAGTCGGAGGTCAAGACAAAACACCCGACACGATGTGCCAGGTGTTTTTGCTGAACTTACACGAATCACTGTGTACGTTTGACACATCGTGTGAATTTGTGATGGCACGCCCCCCTTAGCCATTACTAGCTGCAGGTGATCACGCTACATCGATTAGCCTACCTGTGCTACGTGGGATTTTATGCACTCAGCAGTCGATTTATGCCTGTCATGATGGTACGTCATCTGATTGCTTTCTTAATATTTTAATTCATAGTAACTACGTTGAGCAAAAAAAGAAAGTGGTTGGAAGAATATGTACAACAGGCGGCCGTGGTGCAGTGGTAGAGCGGGTCGTCCGATGATTCAAGATCGGCAGTTCGATACCTGCTCCTGCCGAGTCATTTGTCGTTGTGTCTTTGGGCAAGACACTTTCCTCTCCTTGCCTCCAGTGGGGCACTCGCTGGCGTGTGGATGTGTGTGATTGTTCTGCTGGTGGTTGGAGTGGCCGTAGGCTCAGATTGGCAGCCACGCCTCCATCAGCCTGCCCCAGGCAGCTGTGGCTACACATGTAGTCTACCATCACCAAGTATGAATGAGGAGTGAGTGAAAAATGGATCCAATGTAAAGTGTCTTTGAGTGTCCAGAAAAGCGCTATATAAATCTAATCCATTATTATTATTAACGTGAATTTACATGTATTTTATAACGGAACATGATGGGGTCAGCGTTCTGCATAATTTGCAATGTCAAGTTGAGCAACTCTAGTCTGGGTTCTGGCAAAAATAAAGGAACACTTCCTTAAGCTGCATGGAAAACAAAAGAAACAGACTTTGCTTTGAAAATGACATAAGAGTGACACTTGCCAAGGTGAAGCCACACATATCTGAACTGGTCTCTCAATCACAACAGCAGAAGTCACACTGATTTGCAGGTAGGACAGTTCATGTGAGTTCATGCACTGTCTTGGTTTTGTTGTTTGAAAAAGATGACACTAGTGCACAATTTGTTATATACACCAGTAAAACATGTACTGTGCTTACTTCTTAAATTTAAAAATTATTATTATTTTATAACTTAAGGGTTCGTTGAGTGAGCATATGAAACCGGCAGGGTTCAGTACCTCCAACAAGGTTAAGAACCTCTGGTCTAGAGACAGTGTCACTGAGGAAAAGACAGGAGACGGAGCTGGAGGTAGCAGAGATGAAGATGCTGAGGTTCTCTTTGGGAGTGACCAGGAAGGATAGGATCAGGAATGAGTACATCAGAGGGACAGCACATGTTAGAGGTTTTGGAGATAAAGTCAGAGAGGCCAGACTGAGATGGTTTGGACATGTCCAGAGGAGAGATAGTGAATATATTGGTAGAAGGATGCTGAGTTTTGAACTGCCAAAGAGGAGGCCTAGAGGAAGACCAAAGAGGAGGTTTATGGATGTAGTGAGAAAGGACATGAAGGTAGTTAACGTGAGAGAAGAGGATGCAGAAGACAGGGTTAGATCAAAGGTAGTGCTTTGATCTATGGTCTTACACTGACCTCCATTGTCTTTCTATCTTATCCAGTTCATGAGTGTACAAAAGTTTAAATTTGACCTTGTTCTACTTTTCTCAAGGTCAGGCTCAGCATTTCATTTTCATCCCCTTAGCCGCCCGAGTAATTTGCTTTTTGTGTCATCTTTCTATCGGCAACAGTTACGAAGATATTTGGTGGACAATTGAACGGACGGACAGACGAAGGAACACATGAACACTTACAATTACATCACCTATTTGAAGTGGGATGTAACAGGTGTATAGTATCACATATACTATATGATCATCCATGTGAAATGCTAAGTAACTGTCTGGATGGAAACAAAGTATGTTTTTTCAACATAGAATCTGTAGAAAAAACAACATTATGGTGGCTGGAGTGTCTTCATAGTATGAGTGTGGCTGCCATTGATTACTTTTATGCAGGATACTCCATGCAAGCTGGGCAGTGACCAGTCATTTGAAGCTTTAAAACCTTTTCATCTTGTTTGGAACTGAAACATAGAAGTAACTAAAAAAGGAATACCAGGTAACAGGTACTACATTAGGAAATATCAACCCTCAAAATATGCCAAGTTGTTTCATAAAGAGCCAAAGGAAAATGTCCAATCTTGTTACTCAAAATGTGGAAAATAATGCATAACAACAGATAAGTACAACGTCTGTTTTGAAACAAAGACTCCTCCCGGCAAGGTTAATAGAATTCTGATCAGAAGCTTGTGTTTAATCAGATGAAAAATCAACAAACAACAGATATAGGTTAAAATACAACCTCTTTGGTGGAGGTAATCATGCACTTTGAGGCAAGGACTTTCAGTTATAGTAGATATCTACTGTGGGTAAAAGACAAGATCTGTTCAAATTA
>NC_090794.1:7812500-7897500 GCF_040054535.1 Antennarius striatus
ACGAGTCCGTATGTTATGAAAAATAAACTGTAACAAGTAGAATCAGGTTGCTAACTTCATTTCTGTAAACTTACTGTCATTTCTGCTCCGTTCAACATGACAGCTTCCTGTAACACGACGAGCCGTCATTTTCAAAAAGGTCATTGATGATGCAGGGATACATCAGCATAAATCTGATCCAGTGACAGCTGTGCCTGGGAGCCATCGCTCTTGCAGCGCAGGCCAATTAGAGGGGGTCTTGTATCAATCAAAAATCAAATAGCATCTCATCAAAACCCACGGCTGGTTTTGATCCCACTGCTCCCCAAGAGAACAACGGTTCTCCCCAGATCCCATCCCCATCAGCGCACAACTGGTTTGGCTTCTGCCTATATCTTTGGATTTTTTTTTTAATACACCCACCTACATTTTGACATACCACACAGACACACACACACACACACACACACACACACACACACACACACACACACACACACACACACACACATACACACACACACACACACACACACACACACACACACACACACACACACACACACACACACACACACACACACACACACACACACACACACACACACAGTGACACACTCTGCCCAGGGCAGTGAGGGACAATGCAGGTAACACATTCTATTAACACCTTAATGAGGAGGTCCCCTGTCTCAGGCTGACTGACTCTACATGCAGCAGAGCCCACAGTTATCATCTCTCTGGAAGCAGCACACACATCTGATGCAGCTAAATTGTGCACAAACTGCCTCGGTTAAACATGATGAATTTTATCCACGCAAGTATTGTTCATACAGTTAATTTTCAATTCAGAAATGCAGCTGCTAACTGCGTCTTGAACACTTTTCACAGGTTATCTAGTTAAAGCACAAGTGTTAGCTTGCAAACATTTTTACCTTCTGATAGGCTTCTTAATAAGTAGTCATTGATTTACATGATTCTTAAAAGTCATTTGTTCTTTCATTTGCCTGTTAAAAATATATACAGTATATATATATATATATATATATATATATATATATATATATATATATATATATATATATATATATATATATATATATATATATATAAAGGAAATGTCTCTGGTTATGATAACCCTTTTTGAGCAAACAAACAAAAAACATAAACAGATCGTACAAAGTTAAGCCATATTATTTTTTTTTGCACTTTTTTTCTGTATTCAATCTTAAAACAGAAAAATTAAGGTGCAGACATTAGTTATTATAACTGGCACGTGACAGTTAAGGTTTAGCAGTCTGCTTTTCAATTAAACCATGTCAAAAGTTATCTCGTTATTCAACTCAAACATGTAGATAGTAGAGGAAAAACTGCTCAGCTTTTAAAGAAACAAGCAAAGTATTCATTTTTTTGGGCTGCAAAAATATTTACAACGCATTTATTATATATAAGTTATTTGTAGATTTGGAGGAAAAAATAACTTCTAAATTATTATACCAGTAGGTTTGAATGTTAACAATTATTACAGCTATTTTAAACTGTGTCATGTTTTATTTGAGTTTAGAAAAAATACCTGAACCTTCCTTATGACTCTCGTTCGTACATCACAGATGGGTTGAATCCAGCATTACATCATTTTACCACACAGCTGTAGACAAACAGCACTGAAGTACCTGGGAAATTCTCAAGTGCACGGGAAATCACAGAAGTGTGTAATGGAGTGAGCTGCAGTGTGCCTTGAGGATTTTCTAAAATATCAAGCAAAGATTAAGAAAAGCAATTTAAACCAGAAGCTCATGGACTGTATGGAGCCTTCATTAAATTTGATTTTAATTGATTTTGTGCCCGTTCAATAAACCTCGCAAGAACTCCTGATGTGATCACATGAGTAAATAATGAGTGCTTTTAGTCACAGTGGCATCAGGGATAAAAGTTGTATTCATCAGATGAAGCGAAGAAGAAAAATTTAACATGAGATAGAAGATGAATCCTGGAATCTCTTTGAAGCCCTTTGGATTTTTCACTTGTGATCAAAGAGGCAGACCGACTAAACCAGAGCTTTAGTTTAGTCGGTCGTTCTTTCCTCTGGGCTGGAACACAAGGTTGTGTAGAATAAGAAAAGCACCTTGGTGAGGCTGTGTGACGAACACAGAAGCATTAGGGAAGACAGTTTGATTCATAGCTCTGACAAAAACCCTCTTGTTTATGATCACACAACATCTGTTGATGGTGAATCACTTCTTATAATCAACACTCTGTAGCCATTTGATCATTCTATGTGTCAAAACATTGTGTGACTTTCTATCTATGGAACACACCACACTATGGGAGATCCAATACTGCTGTACTTCATGTACTTCTGCTCGCAATGGCACTAATAGACCCTATAGTCGTGGCTCATGCAAGGGTTCAAAATGTAAAATACCAAAGACCGATGTATCGGCTTGACAAATAAAGCTGGATTCCGACCCTGAAAATTGGAGACTAACTGTTATCCATTTGTCTCTGAATCGAGTGCTTGTGGTGCTGCCACTTCTAATTCCAAACACTAACTCAAAGAGGATTCGTTGGTATTTTTTCTAGGTCAAACATCACAACTTTGAAAATCCCCTTCCTTCTCATGCTGTCTTTTTTCCTAGGGAGGGGGGACCTCGCTACTTTACAACATAGCACTTCTGCAGTCAAAAAATGGCCGAGGCCAAGCTGTCAAGGTTACAAAGCGGAACAGAAAATATCACATCATGGTAGTCTCGATCCCTTAGAAATGCTTGTTATTCTGAGACACTTTGCTTTCCAACTCTTTGTTTGGACACCAACATGTTTTCCAATAAGTTATCCTGCTCTTCCAGTGGAGGTATGACATAAAAACCAGTATCTAGTTAGGTCGTAGAGACCATGATCCAGAGGAGTTTAGCCATTAGCTTGCTTGAGGGGTGTTGCAAACCGTCAGCTATAGCTGCCATGTGCTGAAGTGATCATTTGTCTTCTCTTTTTTTTTATTGCAGTGCTCTGCCCAGCAATCAGTTCTGACCAGTGTCACAGTGACTTTGACATCACTGGACTGACAGCAGCTGCCACAACCACAAGCATGTGCTCTTCTGCTGCTAAGATGGCTTAAAAGACTATAAATAACACTGAAATTCATGCATATTGACATTAATGTGTACATTATGAAAATGTATTTCTCCAGCACCAGCGATGTTGAACTGAAATCAAAATTAAACTAGCAATGCACAAGTTTTTATTGCTTTGATGTATCATTAGGAGGAAAATGTTGATTGCACAATATGGCTTCAGAAAATTACACCATCAGAGTTTAGATTGGTTTGCTGTAAATCTAGCTCTCCCAATGCAATTTCTCTCGGTGAAAATGACCACACATCTTTGAGAACAATGATTGAGAAATGACGTGTATTTATATAAGATGTCTTTTGGAAATATATCCAGACATGTGGGTTGCACTTGCAGAGCTGCATATAATACTGTAGATGTGTGGATGGAGAGGCTTCTAATTTCTTTGTGTTTAACCAGGGTAGTTTGATGCTTTGTGCCCAGTTTCGCTATTTATTTTAAACAAACCACAGCTGCTGTTCACACAGAGGCTTCAAATTCATTATTGCCTGTGCACCCAAGGGTTTTTCTGAGGAAACGGTGACCCACTTATCAGTGTTTATAAAAGCAAATAGAAAAGAAAAAGTGTAAATGACTTTTATTTATATTAAAATGTCATCTACTGTATTATAGCTAGGATTCTTGCTTTTATGCATGGCCTGGCTGCAACACAGACACTAAATTTACAGTAAATGACTTCAACTAAAGCACCACCTTGGGAACTGTGCCGTTGATCATAATGATCCTGTGAGGTATATGCTTAGACACGAGAAACCCCTGAGGCTGAGAGGTTTGTTTTGTTCAGCAGGGAAAACAGTTAAACTCTGCCATGATTAAAGTGTGTCACACAAACAGCATGGCACCCGCGGTGATAAAGGATCATAACTGGCTATTCAGCCTCTGAAGAAAAGCAGCATGCTGACAACATTGGCAATAGAATTACAATTAAAAAACATAGAAATGTGACAGTTGACATCTCTTTCAATGGCTTTGCCAGGTGTTATGCTGTAGCAGATGTATAAACAGAGGGCTTGGTTAACACTTTCTTTAATCATTTTAACTTCACTTCTCTGTAATCAACATAAATGTTGTTATTTTTTATAAATGTTAGAAGATAAAACTAAAACAAAACATTTGTGGTGTATTTTGGACACAGATAGACAATAAAACCCACTTCACCATGCAAAACTACTCATTGTACAAAATCCTTGTATTTCTGGTCTGTGTTGTGTTGTTAAGTGGTCGGTTGAAGTCGTTCCAATGTAATCTGTACCTACTGCTTTCTTTGAAGTATTTAACTGAGAGGAACAGCAAATTTTCGTTACCACAAATTGTGCATTGTCGCTTTTAAGGCACCAGTATGCTCATTAAAGTCTTGGAACAGTGTCACTGCTCAGTGCTTTGTCCACCACAAAGAAATTTGAATTTCATCCCACGGGATACGGAGCTAAAGTCAGACTTGCAAAACACAGTTGGGATAAAAAAAAAAAAAGGGACTGAAACTGCTTCCAGACGACAATAAACCATGAATGACAGATGCCTGTTGCTCTCTATAGTTTCACTCATGAAGTTGCTGATATTGGGTGTGCGTGTTATCAGTTCTGCTTCTATTGTTGTACTTGACTCCTCCTCACTATACACATTCACTCAAAGCTGCTGTGGTGGGAAATATATGAACATCTTTGCTTTATTTGCTTGTATTTTTTTGTCTGTTTGCTTGTCTTCTCTGAAGCTTGCCGGTCCCTCTATGGGCTTAAATAAACTGGGCAGCTGACTGAAGTTAAATCCATCAAGTTTATGATCTTTAAAACTATAAATAGTCAGCTAACAGTTGTGGTCAGACACATTCATCTTCACCCCACAGAAATTTTTAGAGCAAATACCTCCACTAAATGAATTCCGGGATCCTGCTATGGTGACTCTCTTACCCACAATACTCTGCTTCTGAATGATGTGGCATGATGATATCATTTTTCATGTAATCTCAAGGAGTGATGTGAAAAGAGTTGGGTTCAAAGTTCACTTTGCTACCATAGAAAGAAAAAAAAAGCCATGGATCTCTACTATCTTCAGGATCAGTGTCAAACAAACTGATGGCACCGATCAGTCCTCCAAATCTGTTCCAGTTGTGGTTGTTGTTAGTAGAAAGTTTGGTGAAAATTTGTTGAATAGTTTTCATTCTGTGATATGAAACATGATGGACAGACGGATGTGACGGATGGATCATTATTAGCCCTCTTCTCACTCCATTCATAGCAGGGGGATAAAAACGTTCTACTCTCCCAACCCTCGTAGATAAGATCCACTCAGAATCTCTTTCTATCTTCAGCATCTGTTGAATGCAGGATCAGTGAGCCTGAGGCTAGATGCTGCTTCAAAGCAGATGGCTCATCAGAATGAGTGGCAGGTGTTGACCAGAAGAGGAGGAGGAGAAAGGTGGAGCTGATGCTAATATCAGTAGCGTCCTGCCCCGAGGCTCAGGTTACTGATATTTGCTAAATGTTATCATTAAAATTTAAAATGTTTTACTTCTGAGAGCTCAGAGGTGAAGATGAACAGCACATATGATTTATAGGATGGCCAAAGCACATAAGTACTAATTTTGTTGTTACCTTTTGAAGTGAGGCTCACATTAAGTCAGAGTGACTTAATCCCAAGGGCAGAACCATGCATAACAGTAATGAGGTTAAAATTACAAAGCTTCTCTGACCCTTTTTGGATGCCAAGGGCTTTATGGCCTCATGTTCCTATTTATGACTACTTCCTGGGTGCAGCTGAGAGGAGCACAGGGTGCCACTGTAGCTCCATCACTCTATTAACAAAGGGAGGACACATGCAGCAGCAGCACATTCATCATCCAGCCACCAGCCGGCCCCGTGGACGAGACAATACACGATGCTGTGAGCTCAGATTTGCTTGTGGAACGGCAGGTGTGTGTGTGTGTGTGTGTGTGTGTGTGTGTGTGTGTGTGTGTGTGTGTGTGTGTGTGTGTGTGTGTGTGTGTGTGTGTGTGTGTGTGTGTGTGTGTGTGTGTGTGTGTGTAGCCGTTAGTGTGTGCTCCCTGTGTAGTTGAGGTAAGTGATGGCGACATCCCACAGATCCTGTCCAGACAGCTGGGAAAACTCTAATGAGCCTGTGAACCTGCTGAGAAGTGTGTGTACGTGTATGTCTGTGTATATTGATGTGGTTGTGTATTGATGAGGTTGTGTACTCAGTCCTGTGCTTTCAAATCTGTAACTCTTATTCCGAGACTCAATAAAAATAGAGCACATTCAGAGCGATGCATCTCACACGGCTTGAAAAGCAACACTTCGTATTCCCCATATATAAATGCAAAACGAAACCAACTTCATCAGAGCAACATTGGCCGTCTCCCTTGGTAACGTGTGGTTGAGCCCAGCTTCCCGCCAATAAAATCAGTTGGTGATAAACACCGTTCTCCGTGGCGGTTTATTGTTAATACAGATTGAATTTCTGTGTGGGTCTTTAGCCGTGTGTCATTCGTGACAGCCGTGCAGCGAGAGGGGGAAAATGCTCCATCTCATGACCTTCGTGCGTGGTAACATCGTTGCCATGGCAACACGACTTGATGCTTTCTGACAGGTCTGATTTGCCCTTGACAGAAATCCAGCTGCAGGCCTCCCCCGTCCTTGTTTCATATACATACACTACGTACAGTGCGATGTTCACACACACATACACACACACACACACACACACACGCACACACACACACACACACACACACACACACACACACACACACACACACACACACACACACACACACACACACACACACACACACCCATGCACATGCTTTCATGCAGTTAAATTACATTTTAACTGTACGAGCTAATGGAGGGCTTCCCGGCTGCGAGGCCCCCTGCTGGTCCGATTCAGCTTGAGACTAAAGTGAGATGAAAACGTTTGAGGAACAGAGACTTCACACATTTCCAGGGAGTGTAGCACACAGCATCTGTCCTCCCTCCTTTTCTCTCTTTACTTCACTTCCCTGCATGACTCTTTATCTTGGGCTGGTTCACAGGCTAAAGGTTCAATAAGGGTTGAAAGGAATCACAGGATGGGGTTATGTGACTTCACATCTCTACTGGCGTCGAGAGTCATGTGTAAATATTTCACTATATAATAGATGGGGGTGCAGTGAGATAAACCGATATACCTAGTGATGGTGCAAGCACACACGCATGCACGCTCGCACGCGCATGCGTGCACATGCACACGCTCACACACATACACACACACACCCTAACCTTAACACACACCAGTTCCACCAACCTCCCAGCTCTTAATCTCTGTCTGGGTTGCATGGGAACCCTGACTGTACCTCCTTGACATTGACAAAATGCTATGGGTGTTTTTGGCAGTTATCCTCCCCTCACCCCCCCACCCTATCCCATCTACCTGCTCCCCACTTCATCAAACCACAGGCACCAAAATGGTGAGGGATCCATCAAATTCCCATGCTGAGAGATGATGTCACGAGCGAGGGTTGTCTCCATGGGGATTGCTGCTGACGGCTGACATGGATCAGAACCACAGTGTTGTGGTGAGAAACAAGTGTAGCAATATAACTAGATGTAGATATAAAAACAAATTTCACCTTGATACCCAGTGGGTACATCATATGGTGTTGTAATTTAATAGCGCAAAAACATACATTCTATACTGTGAAAGTGTACAAGGCAAAGAGCTTCACAAGGTGTTTTATTTTCACCTAAGGACGATAGTGTAACTCTTTCAGCCAAAGTTTTCACAGTGTAAGAACACATATCACACATTTGAGGACATGCAGAAAAGTGAAAACACAGGCATGAAAAAAAATTCAAATCCATCTGCATTTTATACAACTTTTGTTAAAGGCTAACAACAGATGCATTCCTTAAAACATTCCACATAAAGCATCGGAAAAAAACAGTTTTAAGTGTTGGGAAAAATGATTCAAGAGACAAAAATTCCATCAAAGTCATAATTTAATGATAATTCAAAAATTCTCAATTTTTAACAGCCAAATATGTGTCATGCATCGAAATTTTTTTTATTTTTTTTGGCACCAAATAGTGCATGAGTCAAGGTACCAACCCTTTGAATACACGATTCCTGAAAAATTAAAGAAATGTTTGCAATGTTTGAGAATAAAATAATCTGGTTCTGTGGCTTTTGCAGAAAGCAAGACCAAAATGTAATGGGGTCTATTCTGGACCAAGACAGATTCTCCCCCTCAGGTTCATGGATATTCATTCAGCTGTTTTTCTATAATGTCAATAAACATACATACAAGCAGCGGCTAACAGTGCCTGCACCCGAAATACTCGTAGTAGTAATAATATGTGTGTAATATTGATACGTTGTGTTAAACAGCTCTACGATGGTAAGATGTTAGTGGCAACTTAATTGGACTGCTGTTCCACATTGACTCTTGGAACAGTGTCAGACACTTTTCAGGCTTTTGATTTACACATCAGCTCATTGTGGCTTTAAACCAACATCCCCATCTGCGACAGTGCTTCACCTTTTTTTTTTTTCTGTGATAGCTTTTCCAGACTGCCTGTAAAACAAGAACCCAACAGTGGTCCTCCAAGAAGTGTTTGACACGTACATGATTAGTACATGACTGTGTACTCTGTGTTATTGTGTAATCTCTCTCTCTTAGCTGCTGTAAATCCTGTTTGAGGTAAAGTACAACACTTTTAAGGCTCCCTAAGTCCTCTCACCAGACACTCATCCTGAATTTGCATTTGGCTCTTTTTTTTCTAATCATTCCAGTCATTTTTCATTTAGTTTTTAACTAATGCAGTTAAGAATGAATGGACATTGTTTAACTGTCTTAACTCATTACACCAAAATTAATTGAGCCTAGATTGTTTTGTTTTTTTGTTGTTTTTTTTTGCATTGTGTTGGGTGTCACAAATTAATGCATACCTATGTACCTGTCATTTTATTTTTCCAATAAATTTGATTCCCTGCTCAGACTTTCAGCCTCATAATTGACATAATTACAGGATTACAGTGTAAAGCTGCCACTTTGTCAGTCCGGGGTTGTAACCAGCGAGGTGGCAGCGCAGAGGCGGGATCCACACACCGCCTTTTCGGTTTGACACCAACATCCAGGAGGACAACAAAGATAAGGGCGTCGAGGGAAGGCCCCTTCTTCTGACTAGAGCAAATTAACCTGCTTTGCCCAACAGAGAGCTACCGTTATCTCCTCCATTTGCCCAATTCATACTCCTTCATTCTTATTTTTTCTTTATTTCTCCTTGTCTGTTTTTAAATCATTATAAGAGCTGGCATGTTGTTATCAACTGGTGGCTCATGTCTTTTGTTCCTGCTAACGATACTATCATCTGAAACCTCTTTCTCCTGTCTCTTCCACTCTTTCCTACTCCTACTGACCAAATTAGCCATTTTATTCTTGTCTCCCTTGCAGATGCAGTTAATTTCCCTTCAGGATGACCCCTCTTTCCTTGATTCCCTCTCTCTTTTTTTCAAATGTCACCATCCCTCTCTTGTTATAGGCGAAGCAGCACGGAAGCCACCGGCTCCTCACCTGGTGTGGGCCATTGCTAATCGTATCCTGGAGCCAAATTGACTAAAATGGCGTCTTTATCAGGCCTTTGTTGTCTGGAATAGCTCTGCAACACCCCAGGCATGGAATAAATCCTTACATATCTGAAGTCATCTGCTGTAGCCACAGTGTGTCTGTCTATTAGAGAATGTGATTGGTCGTCTTCACCTTGGGGGAGCCCTGGCAAGAGGTTGTAAAGAGCAGAAGGTTAACAACAGGAACTAAAAGTTTCTCATACATGCATGTATGTGATATATAGGTTTCCTGTTTGCTTCTGGAAGGCCACAGCATCCCCTGTCTAATTAAAACAGCAAATAGGAATGCCTGATGGTGCGGAGTGTTAACAAGTTACACAGTCTTCCTTTACATCCAATCCCATCACACAAAAGCCTGTCTTTCTGCTGCCCCTCCCCCCCTGCCCTCCCCTGCCACCCTTTGGTGAAGCTACAGGTACATTCAATCTCTCACCATGACCTCTGCTGTCAATACAGAGTCAACCTGAGCTACGTGTTGTTCATGTGTCTCTGCCTTCCAACGCCTCTGCAATGTCTGCCCTCCCTTTGTTGTCATTCCCTATCGCTAAAGCTCTCCGTCAGCTCCTGCTAATCACAAAGTTACACATCAGTGGCGTGTATGTGTGTGTGTGTGTGTGTGTGTGTGTGTGTGGCATGCTCTACAGCTCAGACAGCTATGTTAGCATTGTGCATAGGCACGTGATTACACACACCACACACATAAATTAGAGATTGATGAAAACCACAGATGAGGACTGTGTGTGTGTGTGTGTGTGTGTGTGTGTGTGTGTGTGTGTGTGTGTGTGCGCATGCGTGCGTTGCCTGCGTGTGTGTGTGTGTGTTTTGCATGTGTGTGTGTGAGTCTGTGCCTGTGTGGTCGACACAATTCAATGCTTGTGGGTAGATCAATCATTCCGTCAATCCAAATGCAGTTTATCGCTTGGCTCCGCTGTAGTTGCCGTTTGAGTTCACAGATAATAAAACCCAATGAGGAATAATAATATGCTGCAATTTTAATTGATTTAGAATAAACATAACCTTGAATGTCATGGCGACAGTAGAGTGATTTGTCAATCCTCTCTCTTTATTGCCTGTCAATCTCCTGCCTTTTGTAATCCACATCTCTCACAGGAGGTTCACTGCAATTTCCAGGAACTGTATGTAGATTATTCACAAGTGTAAATCAGAACTTTTGAAGAGACAGCTTGTCTAATTTAAAAAGGTTGTCCAGGTTATTGGTGTATGAGCTTGTTGGGCCCGCATGGAAACATGATGTAACCATAGAACATTCCATATGATAAATGGGTAGTATTACCATGAAGTCTGCATAGTTTAGTGTTTCACCCTGGTAGTTAGTTCACAGGAAATTAAAATATTTGGGCTTAATATTTTCAGGGGGGTGGCTGTGGCTCGAGAGGTAAAGCGATCGTTCATATATTGGAAAGTTTTTGCTCTAAGGGCCTTCCACTGCCGCTCAGGGATGAATCAAATACAAATAGTTTCCCCCCTGGAATATAAAAAAGATTGTCTTATCTTTTTTGTATTGATAAGTGACAAATGTTGGGACCTATGGAAGAGTTTTGGAGAAGTTGTCAAGGTCCTGGAAAATTTGATCCATTTCTTTCTGTATTTTTCCCTATGAAACGATTCATATATCAAAATAAGAGCTGAGTCATAGAACTTGGATTCAAATCAGACTGTTTCAGCTTTTCATTTTCCCACCGTCAATAATTCTCTGAGTCGGGCAGGCATGCAGGTGCTGATAACCCCCTTTGCAGTGTACAATTTTGATAGAAGTATATTTATAAATCATACTAACTCTACTAATACCAATACCCAGAAATTGGTTCACCTGAATGGAATGCAGCCACTACAAGCCATCCAGTACATAGCAGGATTCAAGAGTAGAAATGGAATATAATGATGATAATTATGTTTATGAGCCTTTTTATTTCTGCAGAGGGAGTACATTGTTGTCAGGGGAGTCCATTGTATTGTGCTGTCATGTTTGTAGAGTAGTCCAGATGGTAAAAACTACTAAATGCAGTCTGCAACCCAAAGTGCTAGCTGCCACCAAATTCACAATTGAAAATGTGCCGTCAGGTAACATTAAAGATCTTGGGTTGACTAAAGCTTAGGTTGATATTAGGTACTAGCTGTTTGATTATAAATCAATTAGCTCTTGACTGACTTCTTCACCTGGTTCCAGGTTGCATCTCATTAAGTAACTGAGCAATCTGAAATTCTGGTAATTATTGTCAGTCATAAATTTTGTTATTATTATGCAGTTATTCCTTAAAAACCAAAAAAAATACAGCTTTTGGCAGTCATGTCTTGAGACAAAGATCCCTCCTTTACTTGCATTGGTTATAAATTGTGATATATGTAGAGATTTCAACAATGCTCAGCTCCTAATTTTATAGGGTCTTAAAACGGTGGACTGAGGATGAAATTAGTATCGTTACTGTTTCCCATAAATGATTTGAAACAGTCGTTGTCGACTATAAATTAAGATGGAGTGGATTTTTGCCTCAGAGTGAGTCAGAGCCACTGACTGCCAAAGGATTTTTGGATTAATTCCGTTTTCTGTGCATCTGAATCTACATATTGCAGCCTCATGCTCTTTCTGCTGATTCAAGTGATTGTGTACAATCACACACAAAAAAAATCCACTACGGCCATCACATTTTTGTTTCTCATTGAAACACATATTGTCCTTTAAAAAAAAATAAACCTGTAAAAACAACGCACAGCAAAGTGAAGACACAAGTAGATTTGCTATAAAAGTGACGGAAATGCTCTGATTATTTTAGAGTACTGTTAGCTCGAACATGTAATTAAAAAAAATGTTGGTTTGAGACCACTGGCCACTTGGCAAAAACAGGATGTTCATCCACCCCTCTGTTTTTTCTGTCTACACTCGTCTCTGTCCAGTTCTGGGAACACACTGTGAATGTTCAAAAAAAAGCTTATTCTCCCTTCTGAAAATGACAATATGTCTTTTTGCTTGGCTCGGACATAAGATGTATACTTAATCATACTTAACAAAGGGGTGATCTGTTGTTGTCGTTTTGGCTTCTGAGCATTGGAGCTGGCAAGTTGCAGAGTCTGTCAGGAGAAAATCTGCTTCTCCAAGAACATTCATTCTTCCTCTCCTGCTTTAAATCTCTCACTGTCATTTCAGTTCTTTCTTCTGTCTTTTGTTTTACTTGCTTTTCTGTGCTGAGTAAATCATTACAATCCAGCGGTCTGCTTCTCTGACCCACATCTGTTGTCTGATGACTGTCAAGCTAAAGTTGTATGGGAAGGTATCTGTGTGTTTCGACATGTGGTTTCCATACATTTGTCTTCATATTGTCAGGACTATCTCTCATGACCCTGTTGCACTAATATATGGATGTTGCCATGATGCGTTAACATGACAGTACATCATATTTTCATGCTCTGCATTCTCTGAGCTATGAGGTTCTCTAGATGACGATATTTCTGCTTGGAATCATCCAATTTTCTTCATCAACATTTGTCTTTGCTGTTGTCTTATTTGATCTGGTGTTTCCAGTGGACTTTCAGCCATAACCCTAAACAGTCATCATTATTTCTCCATTTCTCCGCGTCCTGTCCTCTGTCCGCATGAGTTACCCCAACAGAATGACTGCAAAGGTTCAAAGTGACCGGAGGTCAGAGCATATTGTGTCACAACAGTGACGAATCGGCATGCTCGGTGACAAAAATAAAGTCGAGCAAAAGCAGCGGGGGTGGAAGACAGAAAGAGAGAGGACACATGAAAAAACAGAGGAAATACGAGAAATAAAAGACAGGAAAAGAGGTGGTTGAAAAAAGTGAAGCGGTGTGGGAGTCACAAACAGGCAGATAGGCATTATCAGGCTGCATGCAGGGACTTGTTCTCTGCCTGGACAGAGGCTGGCAGTGTCACTGAGTCTATCCTGCTAGGAGAATGAAAGCGTCCCTGTTAGCCCAGAGGCATCTGGTTGACACAGCAAAAGGCTGCATGACCACCAGGGACCTGTTTTTACAGTGTTGGCCTCTTTTCCTTGTGTTTTCCATGGTAGGAACATGTTTTTGCGCATTCCCAGCATCATGGGAAGGAGCGTATTTTTAGCATTCAGTATAGCAGGTGTTGGAAGTCGAAAGCATTTCAGATTTCCAAAAACCACAGTTTAAAGCATGTTTACAGTAGTTGACACCAAGTCAGTCAACTGCTGACTTGGCTGGTGAGGACAGTTTCTTGGTTTTTTTATTTTTTAAAAATGTTTTCTTAAGCTGGCCAGTTCAGCAGAGTGAAAAAAGTGATGCATGACAAGTTGATGGATGGTGATAATAAAAGGTTTGCATAGGGCACTGCAGCATCCAAATGATCTCTTGCAGCCTACATAGCATGCCATATAAATGTATGTCTCAGCTTTGCTTTGTCTGCATAGTTTCTCAGCCATGTGGGTACAGATAGTGGGTTTGTGGTTGCACATATTCAGGGCTGAAAAATGCCGGACTTTGACCACATTGTGAATTTGATGCTGGATATTTTACTGGTTATTGTTTAGATGTTTAATTCTTCGGATGCCTTTGAATCACACAAAGGATTTTTACGTGTCCAGGCTCTGTTTTAATCCAGTCTGATTGTGAAGCCTTTTAGATCTATCTTAATGTAGAAAATGTCACCATTGAATGTCACAGGGACTGAGTGCTGGATATTAGAATTGTGACGAGTGGCCTCACATTATAAAACTGCTATTACTTATTGTTCCTGCTTCATTAATCAACTGCATTTCTTAATGGACATTAACCCTGGACGTTTTTATGTTGGCAAGCCTTTAGATTCCAGGCACATGCCTATACATAGATTTCACACTTTTACATCTAGTAATGGGAATTTATTCACTAATTCTTCATGCTATATGTGTCTGCTTTGATCTGCAAATTAACTGCAACATCTGTCAGAAACAAGAGTACAATACTAAGACTGTGATATTTCCTCGTTGTGTACATGGTATATATAAAATAATGACCCAATTTCCTTTGGAAACCTTATTGATTGCTCCCTGCAAATTGGGTTCATCTTAGACAATGCCTTTTGTCCCTGGAGTTACGTGTTATCTGATCGGTGTGATTTACATGTCTTCTCTCTAGGAACTGTCATTCATTACAGGTTCAATTACTATATTCTCTTCCCTTGTGAAGGGCTTCTTTCCAAGTCCGGATATTGGCTGTACACATAAAGAAATATCTGCATGCAGTGAGTGCTAAAAACCTGAGTGTGGTGATGAAGGCCATTGGAAAAGGGATAAGTGATTCAGCAGGCCGATCAATAGAGAGAGATCCATGCCTCCCAGCCAGCTCAATCAGACCCCTGGGGGGTGAGAGCAACATTAGGAGACGGAAAGATGGACACAGTGTGTGTGAGTGAGAGGGAGAGAGTACGCTTTCATTTAAGACTTGATTAGACCAGCAGAGTGAAAATTTGGATCTTTTGTCTTGGTACTTTGGCATTTCATTCTCCACTGCCATGCCAATAAACCACATTGGGCTGAGATGAATTATAATAAATTGAGCTGGAGTGAAAAGAATTGAGAAATAGAGACTAAGCAGATTTGGACAGGGCCTTTTTCATGTCGTGATTTTCCCTATTTCAAGATTATAAAGTGTAAATTGGATGCTTGAGTCATTGGCTGAGTCAGAGCAATGACGCTGTGCCCTTGACACGACGGTGAACTTTAATGCCGGCTTGCACTCGAGTTCATTGAAGAAGGGTCTTAATGCCCAAATTATTCAATTTCCTCCACAACATGATTCACTTTCCACTGCAGTTCATCCTCCAACCATCTGATGTGTGATTGATTAAAACAGAAGCCAGTGCAGCAGCGGTTAGAAAGCCCTGCTGCTGCATTGATGTTAACATCTCTGGCTGTTGGTGTAGATTTCAGCGCTGACCTCTGCTGAGACATGTAAGCCAACCCCATTGTCCTTGTGTGACCGTCACACTAATGCCCCCAAGACAGTTCAGTTTAGCCCTGCACATGCCGCAGCCCACCTCCCTTCCGCCAGCGCTCACTCCGAGTTGTTTTCCTTACTTGAATAATGTATCAATTTCTACAGAAATGGCAATGTTTGCATTTCTCTCTCCTCTCTCGCTCTCTTCCTCTCTCTGGATCCCTTTTCAGTCTGAAAATAGAGTGCAGAAGAAGGCTGTTGCTATGGTGATACATCCACTGGCGTTGCCCAGGACATTTTTAGCCACGCGATGCGCGGGGGGATTTAGCTCGCCTGTAACTTTCTGTAATTTCCATTCTAATTATATCACTCTTGCTTGCGCTCTGCGCCGCCACATGGGGTAAAACAGCAGAGCGTGGCTAGGTGAAGATTCTAGCCACTGCTCTCTCCGCTGCCCTCGCGCCCTATTATGCTATGGTATCGTATGATATTAGCATTCAAAGACAGAGCAAAGGCAGGGATGGGCAGAGGGTGAGGGGATTTGTGTGTGCATGCTCGCAACAGGAAGCGGCAGAGCAAAAAGTGCAATGCTGTTGCTCTACTGTACATGACAGAAACGGTGGATTAACAATGTCACATAGGACAGGATTCTGTTACCACTCAGTGGACAAATCAAATGAAAGACAAGCTGAGATTAGTTGGGACTCTGTTGATGCCTGCTGGACTTAGCATTGAGGACCAGCAGGGGGTCTCTGCTATCACTAATCACTAGGCTTATCAACTGTGTATATAATATAACATCTAACTGAGGCTGCTGAACACACCGGTGAGGTACAGATTTCAGTAATAGATTATGATATAAACTATAGAAGCTCCCAAGACACTAGGGATTCCTCAGCTCAGTGCAGCTATATCCTTACTATATTTGCATATAATTCAACATTGAAAAGTTAAAGCAGAATACAAGAAACTGTGAAAATACTTATAAAGGGTGTATAGTTATTGAGTAAACTGTAGATATGCAAAAAAAAAGTTAAAACAGCCTTTCTTTAATGATGGAAACGTTGTTCATGAAACCATCATGTTTTGCAATAAATCTGAAATGTGGATGTGAGAAGGTAGACCTGTTAAAGAAATGATGTTACAAAATAATGACAAAACTATTTAAAATACAATTTTATCAATAATTGATATTCTGTAATAATTTTGCAAACGCTTCAACATTTTTTAATATTATTCTAACAGCTTACATGATAATTTATACTTTCATGATTAATAAAACTTTCCCAAAAACGTTTGATTCATTTTTATATTTTGTTGCATATATGAGCCCTAAACTAACAGACACTTTTAAGTCCATCTGATATTCTCTAGTTTAAGACCATCGATCATATAACAATAGCAACGTCCACCAAGGCCCAACAATCCTCCACATGATTGTTTTTCCAGCAGAACCAGTCCCATTTTTCAGTTTCTGGTAGAGTCTAATAATTACATACCCCAAAATATCTTTCTATCTACAGTAGAAATTACATGACAAAAATGTTTAAAAGCAAGACAGGGATAGCTCTGCTTCCTCTATCCTGAACACATACATGTGATATTTCAAGCATACTTATGTGTATGAGTTCAAATAATACCAATTGTAAACAGTCATGTGATTTGCATAGTTCAGAAGTTATACACCAAAATGATATACACTACCTTGTCTTGTACCCTAAATTATCCTTAAACAATTCCTAAATCCAGATCCTGTTCCAGATCATCACCAAATTTAAGCACCTCGACCTCAGTTTAACAGCAAATATTGAGCTTTCTGGATTTTAATATTTGACACTATCCAAAAGATAAAAAATAAAAACATTGCAACTATATGTAGCAGAGATTGTAAGCTTGGACATGAGCCACTAGTACAGGTTTACCTCAGCTTACTTCGTTAACTAGTTCCAGGAGACGCAATTTAAGTTGAAAAACAACCTAAGTCTAATTAACTTGTCTCCAGGCTAAACCAAAAGTAACCAGTTCTGTACTGTACTGTATTTATGAATGTGTTTTCAATACAATTTGGGTCAATAGGAATTTATTTAAAGCTTGAAAACAGCTGTGATAGGCTCCAGCTCCTCGTGACCTGCTACGCAGTGTAAGAAAATGGATGGATGGATGGATATTTGTGGCAGACAGACGTAAAGTACAGAAAAAACATTGCCGTCTCACACTGACTCTACCTGGCTTATCTGCCACACTCTCGCTCTCTGTCTCTCTCTTTCTCTTACCCTGTACTTATCTTCATTGTATTTTCTTTTTCACCCAACTGGTCAAGGCGGATGGCTGCCCAAGAGTCTGGGTCCTGCCCGGAGTTTATTCCTCAATGAGGGAGTTTTTGCCTGCCGTTGTTGTTCATGCTTGCTCTGGAGGATTCTGTTGGGTGTTTCTGTCTGTTAAAGCGCTTTGAAGTGTCTGTTGCCATTAAGTGCTTTATAAATAAAACTTGATTGATTGATTGATTGATGCGTCACTCTCCCATCTTCAGCCACTAGTTTCATATTGAGGGAAATGGGGGTTCCTATGAGCTAATAACATGATATTATATGTTTTATTCTTATTTATTGTACAGTAACATGATATTATGTGCTTTTAAAGGTTTACTACTGATTTTACAATATCTGTGACGGATAGACGTAAAGTCAAGTAAAATTATTTAAACTTTTAATTTTTATTTGTCCATGTATTTTTTTTAAAACCGATGTATAATTTAGAATGACATAACTCGAAACTACATAAGCCTGCATTATACTCCATACTACAGTTAGTAATCCACCTGCTATACTGTGGAAGAAACTTCCCAAGTGTAATTCCCAAGGCATTAACTACAGATGTTTTGGCAAATCCCTTTGTGACTTATTCAGACATGGGGCATCTTTGTGCATCAGAATGAGATGCATCAGGGTTTAATTTTGCAGTGGAAATGTATCCATGTCATTTTCAGGTGGTCAGATTAACAGCATATCCTAACATATTTTATTGTGGGAGTAAAAGTCCAAAGGGGAGTGGAGGTCAAGGTTTATCAGTGGGTCAAACATACAACCCGCAAGACTCGATTATGGGTCCTATGTGAAAACATAATAGAACAAAAGAGGTGTGCTATACCAAGCATGCGTTCAAAACTTGTTGTGGTAGTAAGGCTTGGGTTCTCAGCTGCAGATGCCAAAGGGTACCTTGTCCATATAAATGAGAAGCACAAGGGCATGACATAGCGTCCGTAAGTGACAGACGTGGATGAAAACAACCAGTTGTTGTGAAGGATCTTGTTCCAGGATGAGATACCATAACAACACTGAATAAAAACACTTTAGGCATAGAAGAACGGTTTAAATGATGCTAAAGAAAATGTCCAAGATACCAAAGGTCCTCATTCACTTTTATGGTTTCAATCTGTTCAGGTGTGACTATCCTACTAACCATTGCAAGGTTCACAACTTTGGACATGATGGGCAATTATTTATTATTTAAGATCAAGGATCATCCAAAATAATGTTTGCCCTAAATAATACATTCTTCATTGGACCTCATGAATAAAGTCTCGGTCAGGTTCAGAGGATCACTGCTGAACTTTAAAACAGGAAAACCTGAGAAAATTGTTTGAATTTACAAAATAAGAAAAGGAGACAATGGGAGGGGATGAGACGGCATAATAAACAGGGCATCTCAGATCTCAGCAGTTTTTATGGAAGTACAACGATCAAGTTATGGAAACTGTTTAAGATTCCAGAAAAGTTCAGCGGACGATGTTTGACTGTTGAAGATTTATTCTGCTGCATAAATAGAAATGAGATGTTTCAGTTCAGGTAGATACACGAAGCCAGAAATAGGGAGGGTTTTCTCACCATAGAAAACTGGAACATATAAGGAAATGAAGGACTTGACTGATGCAACTGTTCTCCTGATGACCACTAAGGATGCTCATGTTGATTAAAGTTGACTGCCCCTGAAGCAGATGCAGCTTTACAAACTCATTACAACTTCCAATAACTGATTAACCTGATCCCTATTTGTTATGATTTGCATTAAAAGAAAAAGCAAAGAAATTTCAGCTAGATCAAAATCTAAAAAAAAGACAGAGCTTGTCAACTCTTGTAAAAATTAAGATGAGATTCAACAAGTTTCAAGAGCAGGAAACACTCAAATCAAGCAGCCATTGTTAGCCTTAATGTATATTTTATTCTATCACATCCTGCAGGTAAAAGCTCGTGTTTTTAATTATTAATTGCATCAAAGCTATAGGGTTGCATGGAATATTTCCTGCCTTGGCTGCTCTCAACAATCCATTATCTAATTTCCTGCATTATCTCAGCCCCCTTAGAGTTACTCACCTGGGATGAAAAACAAGTATTGAAAACAACACAGCTTGTGTTTTTCCACCTGTCCTTTGAATTTTGTAATTATTCATGTTCTTATTTGCTCCTCTGAAGTTTGTGTGGACAGGAAATGATGAAGAGATGGGGCATAACATCAAAGATACAAACAGGTCAGCGCTTTCTTTTGTTAGTTTGTGTGTTAATGTTATGAAATGTGATCATTATTGTTTAGTTTTTTTTGAGAGAGACACCTGTTGAGCCTCAATTTATAGACTTCATCTTCTAGAGCATGATGTTCATAAAGGCTTGGTCTATGTAGTGTCTGGAGGCCCCACTACCTGTCCTCTCTATAGAATCACAAGCTCTGTTTCTGTCACCTAGCAACACTGAAAACTGGAGTTGATGATAATAGTAGTAAAATGTATTGCAGGTAAAACGGTTGTAGTGGTGAAGGCAGTAGTAATATTAACAAAGCTGGAGCCATGAATTCTAATTAAACTTTTATTGTATGTTTGTAGCCTATTATTACGAGACATTGAAAAGATACATCTTCGCTCCCCAGCTGCTGAGGAGTTGTCCACCATGCTTTTTATAAAGGAGAAAGAAAATTTAAACATCACTGGTACACTGTAAAGCTTGTGATTGGAGGATCTACGAAAGCTTGACTTCCAGCCTTCGGACGACAACCCCTGAATTGACTTACAGCTTTGGTCTTGGAGCGAATACTGACACAATGACGACTGCGGCTTGAAGTTCAGCAGGTGCAATATGTACCCACAGCGTCAAATTGTGAAAACAAGAAAACTGATGAATCACTAGAAAACTCACAGCTCAACTGCTCATCATCATTTCTGCTTTAAACCAAAGTCTGGTTTTGTCTAAACATCGCTTCATGGAAACATTTTCATTTCAGATGTGTATATGCAGCATCACCTCTGCCACTCATCGTACTCTGTAATCACGCTGCACATACCAGTTCTCAATCACATTCCACTGTGGAGCAGCGCTGCCGTCTCCATTTACGTTCAGTTGTTGAGCTCATGCAGGTTCACTGCCACGCTTCTGACCCACTTTTTCCAGCCGGTACAAAAGATGGTCAACATGTATCAGCATGTGCAAAGAAGTTCCCTCTTCCTTTAATTTTTAGCACACATATCCCTTTTTTTAGTTAAAGCTTTGGAGTTTTTAAACAGCCCATGCCAAACAAAAGAAATGAGTTGACTTATTCTGCCTTGCTCCGTGTAGCTTCCATCTAATGTAGGAACAGTATTTGAATCTGCCTCCTCACCGTGGAGCTAATGTAAATTATAATTTTGGATTTTTTTCCCATTTGAGGCAAACAGCTCTGCATCATTCTATGAATTAACATTAGCATTAACATGACTAACATATCTTATGATTAGTGCTGTTAGATTTGCTCCAGGGCAGCAGGAAATTGATGCCCTTTGCATATTTCATCAGCAGAGAAATGTTTTTCCATTTTGACCATTTTCTGTTAATAGTCTTCTCCATAAATGGAATGGTATTTATTGTAGATGTCAAGCATTTACAACATCTTCCTCTGATCTTCATCCTCACTTGGCCTCTTACAGCATTGAAGTTAATATTGCACGTAGAAATATCCATTGTAAGAAGGCACAGCAAATATAGAACACTGCAGTATTTGGGTTTAGCATGAGAGTAAAATCAATAGGATCCTACCCCCTCTCTTGCAGTTTTTGTGTGTGTCTTTCACACATACTCTCTCCTCTTTCTTTCTTGATCTCCCTCAACCCCCTTACCCCCGCCAACCCCCAAAGATTGGAGGCAAAGCAGTCTGGCTGTCTTCCATGGGAGGGCCTCTCCGCAGCAGATAATGGTCCATTCCACTCATTTTGGCTTCCTTTTATTTGTTCACATCAACATCAAAGCCTGCCTGTTTCTTCCACTGGGGAGCGGAGCTTTACGTCTTTGACTGATCTGCTCCGTTCACTCGTAGTGCTGCCCTCGTGATGTCCATCCCTCATCGCATGTGCAGCAGCAAACACACGCTTAACGAAGGAAATTCAAACATGCATATACACTAATACACACAGCATTCACGCTGAATGAGATTCTTCCATAAATTCATTATTACTGTTCAAAGATGAACTTATGGGGGTGGCAGAACAATCATAGGTAAATTCTGAATTGTTCAAAGAAAAAGAAATCAGCATTGTGGTATCTGTACAGATTTACTGTTAGTGTAACACATAATATGAAATATCACTAATTGCTTGGCAAATATATTTCCTCTGTTTTGTTAAAGGCTAATATTTAAATATCAAAGACATCCAGGATTTCGAATCAATAAAATGACAAGTCATGCGGCTTTTGCCACATTATTGGATTTTTGCTTTTTTTTTTGTACAAATGCATTAACATTTCTTTATTCAGAGTAACAGATTCTCCTTAATTTTCAGTAACAGTCTATTTTTGACTGATGGAGAATTCTTTTACCAGAGAGTAAAAGTATTGTGTCACCATGGAAACCATGATGACTCACTTAGTTAACCCCTGGTTCTGAGCATCCTTCATTTCTCCTGTATCGAATGAATCACAGCTAAAACATTTCAGTGGCTTGATTGACGCAAACAAACATCCAATCATGTAGCTCATTTTGCCATGACCCCAACAAACAGCATAACACACGATGTACAAAAACAATATCAACAACTTTTTTTTTTTAAATTGGAGAAGACTTAAGGGATAAATAAAGTTATACTCTACTCTCTCTACATTTCGATGATTCCAGCAACTTACAGTCCTGATTCTCGCCTTTGTATGGTGTCTTCTACATGGCAACAGCAGCCTAGGTTTATGTGGATTGTAACTTTCATGTCAAATTAGTGATAAAATCATAGCAAATCTGCAGCCTATAAAATGAATGGGAGATGATGTTAAGCAACTCTGAGGATAAACAGGGATACTGAAGAGGGGAAATATTCCCGGAACCAGTGCCCCTGTTCCAGTATGACTTCCCTGGTGCCTGTTGCTGATGCTGCAGCTCCTGATCATTACGACAATCAAAAATTTGATTAAAAGTTTCCTGGAGAACATCAGCCCCACAAAATAACTTATATTTTTAAGTGATCTCGATAAGCCTTAAATACCATATTAATGAAAAAAAACATGTCCTCTGATCTCCAGCTGCATGTGTGGGTGTTAGGTTTGCCTTCAGATATGCAAGCACACACACACACACACACGCACGCACGCATGCACACGCACGCACGCACGCACGCACGCACGCACACACACACACACACACACACTCATATGAATGCAGAAGACACCATGGCACTAAATCAATTAATGATCAGATGATTGCAGCTCCTTCTCTTGGCTGTCTTTAGAACTCAACCTCTCCAGCTTTCTCTTAATTGGCCCTTAATCTCTTCTTTTTCTGTCTTCTCTTTTTTCCCCTCTTTCACAGGCTCAGTTCTGTCCATCTGGATATCTGTCCTCTTTCCGTCTTCTCTCTCAGCCTGTTCTCTTCATCCATACCCTGACCACCCCCCCACACTCCTTTTCCTCCTTCTCTTGACAATGCTCCTAATTACAAAACACACAGGGGCCATTAGCGGAGACCTCCAGCCGATGCCTGGTCCTTTGTCCATTCATCCGCTCCCCTCTGTCACTATCTCTCCATCTCTGCCCTCGTTCCTTCTCTGTTGTTGGTCAAAAGTCGCTTTGTGTGGCACCCGTTAGGCGAACAAAGGCAACGGGCTGCAGGGGTGCTCAGAAAGGTCACAGTGATGTACGGCCTTTGGCGCTGCCGTCGGGGTCAGGCCTGTCTCAATGGGGATGCACTTAACGCTCACGGAGTCAAAAGCATTACGGCATTTTGAAGGAAATGCTTGTTGTCTTGGCTCTGCTTAAAGAGGAATATCACTCAATGCAGGAGCTGAGAGCTCTTCTAAGTGTGGAGGTTCGCTGGTTGTCATAGATGTGGATTGCTTGTTTAAACACCGTTGATTCATTACAGTGTCAGGATGATATTTTGTAAAACTGGGCATTACATATTCATGTTTTGGTGTCTAGATGACTAATAAGTGCAAAATTCCTTGGCATTGTTCCAGTATTTGAACTCAAGCCAGCGACTGCAGGATCTTCTGCTTCTTTTCCTTTTAGCTTTTTTGTTATATCATTTAATGTATTCTCAATCATTTAAATATCTGGACTTCTACAAATATCATAAACACTCCTTATCAGAGATCGATGTTTGCAGTGGAAACACTGAGCTAGCCACACAACTGTGGAAAAAAGTCATCAATAGTAAACGGCTTCTGTGTTGCCTTACTGCAGGGTACTTCTCAAAATTCCGAGTTCATACCAGTATAAACATGATCAATTTGTTTTGTTTTGAAAACATTTTTTTATTATGTATTCACATGTGATTTTAACTCAGGCCATAAAACACAATTCACACAACAATAAACTGTGACCTCCTCCAACAATAAACTTAAAATCAGTGATTTTGCGATCCAGGAAGTGCAACAATGCTGAGTGCAGGGTCAATACAAAGCAAAGGAATGGAATTACAGAAATGTTGCAAAGAAACATGATTAAAATGTCGGTTCTGTGAAAAGTTGCTCCTTTAGTCAGGAAATGCCTATGTGCACCAAATTGGTTATGTTGTGAATTTAGCACAGAAAAGCACAACTCTTGAGACAGGTGGTGTAAGTCACAGTCATAGTCTTTAATCAGTCAACGTTCTGCATCCACACGAGCAGTCTAATAAATAATAGGCTGAGGCAAAATGTTAAGACAGACTGGGTCAAGAACCAGGATAAATTAATACATGAAGATGAAGAGTGACATGAAGGAACATCATGAGAAGGAAGGAGCTCGCAGATTAAATTTCAGGGAAGGCAGGGAAAGCAAGTAACAGGTGAAGACTGTCAGGAAACAGGAGGAGCGGGAACATGAAATGAGACTGGTGTAGTTAAATCAAGCAATGAATTTTAGCATGAAGCCTTGATA
The DNA here is from genome assembly GCF_040054535.1 of Antennarius striatus. Taxonomy (NCBI): domain Eukaryota; kingdom Metazoa; phylum Chordata; class Actinopteri; order Lophiiformes; family Antennariidae; genus Antennarius; species Antennarius striatus. The sequence continues at coordinate 7,837,493 of NC_090794.1, forward strand.
TGAGATTGATGAGAAGGTCATGATGAAACAAAAGAATTGTTGTTAATCATGTCACTGAGGGCAGCACGTTGGTGTAGTGGGTAGTACTGTCACCTCATAGCAAGAAGGTTCTGGGTTTGATTCCGTTCTGTGCAGTTTGCATGTGCTCCCCGTGTCTGTGTGTTTTCTCTCTGGGCTCTCCGGTACCTCCCACCTCCTAGACATGCAGGTTAAGTAAATTGATCACGACAAATGGACCGTCGGTGTGAGTGAGTGTGTGTGGCTTTTTGTCTTTCATGTGGCAATACGATGGTGACTCGTCCAGGGTGTACCCAGCCTTTCACCTGTGGCCAGCTGGAAACAAATACGTTAGTCTCCTCTTCAAGAAAATGGATGGGTGGATGTTTTTAGTGAGTTATGCTCCTCTTTCACTCATGATTGATTGTAGAGACTTTTAAGACACCTAAACTTAAGAACTGTAACAGTTATTATTATATTAGATTAAAAGTATTGTGGCTCTGCATTAAAGCTTACATATATATTACATAGTTGCCGTATGAGAAGAAATTCTTATTAATAGATTTGGAAATTTTTGCTCTGCTGGATTACTCAAACACTGAAGTGAATGATTGACTTGTTTACTTCGGTACATGATTGATGTCCTGTGTTGATTCAGCAAAATTAAGTAATGCTTTCTAGGCAGCAAAAATTAGTGTATGTTTTGTTTTTGTTTTTTTTTACCTTGGGCTCTTACTCAAGTCTTAAAGAATTTTTGAATATTTTCTTTGAATGGTTTCTTTTTAGCCACCGTGATGTTTAGATGATGAATTCATAAAATGTGACTCATGCTGTCTTTCTGTAATTGTCACCACTGAATTTAATTCTCAGCTTGTTGTCCATAACCAGTTTGTTTTTTTCCCCAGACAATGGTAGCTGATCCACCCACTCTGACCTCCTTCCTGTGGGGGTTTGACTACAGTTCAAGAAGTATGATAGTTTTACTTCAGTATTGCAGAGCAAACACAAACCATCTCATGCTTCAAGTCAGCATTTACTACCAATATTTAGTCAAGTTTAGATTGGTGTATAGAATCCAGGTGTTTTTCTTCTATTTGCTATAAATAAAGTTTTCCTCAGCCTTCTGCTTTCATATTTATCTGCTAACAGAATTCTTTTCTGTGTCATCCCTGAAAGTTTGATTTTAAGATGAAAGGCTGTGAGGGTGACGACGACATCACAAGCAGTTGGGAAGCCGATCCTATTCAAAAAGAAATCAGCATACATGAGTCTGATATTAAGATTTATGTAAATAGAAGTTTAAAATGCAAGACAGAGACAGAAGGATTTTAAAGATTTGACTTTTGCTGCTGCTACTGCAGGTGGTGGTGGTGGTGGTAGGGGTATATGTGCTTTAATTCAAACTACTGACAGTGTCATTAAGCGAGACAGCTCACACGTTACGTTTTGTAGATATTATCTTGTCTCTTTTCACACTGAACAGTTTCCAGATACTCAACATGATATTTTATAAACTTGACGCTGATGCCTGCAGCCGTTAACACAAAAGCTAAAAGTTTGGTTCTATGGCACAAGCTGTGGTCCGTGTAAGCTGAAATATTAAGGGTATTAAAACTGGATTTTAACACAGGTTGTATAGATAAGCCAAGACAGATTAAAGTCAACTTAAGGCCATTGATTATTTTCCTCAGCAGACTTTGCTGCTTTCTAGTATAGCCTTCTTGTAACACATTGATTTATAATTTGTTTGTTGTCTGTAGCTATGTGCATGCAGATTTATATTAAGGTAACTTTAGGAGAACAATTTTATCAGTATTTGTAGAACAAATTGATTTTAGTTGAGTATCTTGATAAAATCAGACACTGTAATGGATGGGAATGCTCTAACCTTGTGGCTGAAACACCTCTCGTCCTCAAGAGAAATTAATCACAATCCATTCACCCCTTCGAAAGTAAGTGAAGTTGATATATGGTAATAGATTCATGCAAACAAATACTGTATTAGGCCACAAATGAAGGCCTGGAATTCACTGTAGGGGCCGCTATGGTCTTGTTCAGTCTAGTCGCCTATATCCGCCTACATTTTTAGCCCATCCAGATTGATGTAGCATGTCTCGTGTGTAGTCTGAACAGTCCCAATCAGATTTTTGTGAAACTGACAACGTCTGTGTGTGTGTGTTTTTTCCACCTCTACCGGACTGTGATATCGCAATTAAGCTAAGGTAACAAAACTTCACCTTCGTCACCATGGTTGTTTTTGCCGCCGTCGCAATTATATGACCTCACACATTACGTGCACTGAAAGACGACTCCACCCCGATGTAGTTGCTATGGCAACCTGTCAGCTCGGCTTATAATGTGGCCCAGTCTGAGCAGAACCAGATCGCATTTGGACGCTTGCTAAAAACAGTGTGAACAGTCATCCCTAAAAATCAGATATGGAAAGAAATCTGATATGCCTGCAATCTGAACGGGGCCTACGTGTTTGAAACCACACAATTATAAATGCAAGCGTCTGAATTCCTTGCAGCAGCTTCTGCTAGGATGCTCAGTTGCCTTGAGCTCGAGTTTTCTTTGAGACTGTGTAGCGTGTAGGATGAAGGGCTGTGGCTGAATTCATTGTCCCCTCTCTAGTGAATGGCCCCTCTGTGTTGTGTGCTCTGTGAGTGATATTTGTGTTAGGCTGCATGGCCTGTATCAGAAAATTGAATCCCATTAATGTTCTATTCTGCCTGTGTCTCTGGGTGTGTGTACAGCACTATCTGAGCTGTGAGATTTACCCTCTGTGCATGAGTAGCATGTCAAACTGGCCGGCTACACTGAAGCATCTCTGTTACTTTACTGCACACCGTCTGTGCAGCTATGTGCCACCACGAGACGCACACACACAGGCAGCCTTGACCCCCATCTGTGTTGTGAGAGTAATACATCCGTCGGGCTCTAGTCGCCGATGCTGCAGCTCCTGGTCATTACAGCAATCACATGTTAGATTTATGTCTCAGCCTTATGTTTTATGGCTTTATAAAAAGGAGATGAAAGTGGATATCGATGCCTGGTGAAGAGGGGGGCTGGTGATAGAAGAAAAGATAAAAAAGTAAAAGAGTGAGCAAATCCGGAGAGCTGCTTAGCATGATGCCGTGTCAATAAATGAAAGGCTCTCCCAATGAAGGACTAAAGATGGACAATTACGCTCTGTGAGTAAATCTTGTGTAAAGAAACAGAAAACATAAGCAATAAATTTTAAAAATCCACATGGATGACATCAAGAGTGCTTAGAGGCTAAACCAGGATTGACCCCCACCCCTACATATAACACACAAACCCGCTCTTCTTTACTCAGCTCTAAACGGCAGATGGAAGGTGTCATTACAGCTACAGCTTTGGGAATCACACACACAATCACACACACAATCACACACACACACGCACGCGCGCAAGTACGCACACGCACATGCACACGCACACGCACACGCACACACACACACACACACACACACACACACAGACACACACACACACACACAGAGATAGATTCTACAAAAAATATAAAACCTCTGCACAGTGATGAAATATACCTGTATATGTACTGTAGATGGAAATGACTCATTAATGTAGAGCACACACAAACACACAAACACTAACACACACGTGGCTGCTGCAAGACAGCCTTCACATCTTGTCTCTGAAATACCATAAGCTCGTTGGTTTTGTTTATTGCTTGTCTCCGGGCACTGGCAGGCCTTTTTCACACACACACACACACACACACACACACACACACACACACACACACACACACACACACACACACACACACACATGCAGGCGCTCCAAATTGTTCGATTAAGTGGGTCATCCTCTCCTACAGTCTCTTGAAAGAGAAAAGAGCCTTTTTGTGCGTTTCTAGCCGAGAGGCAATCGCACCCTTCCATGGTTTTGGCTGCACCTTTTAAGAGTATTTATGGAAATGACAGTACAGCACTCTAGAGGGGTGTACGCTGCTTGTCTGGTTAATGTGTGTTTCTGTGTGTGTTGGATTTGTATCAATGTGTGTATGTGTGTGTATGCACCAGGAGGATTTCAAAGTTAAATTGTGCTGTTCACAAGGAATGATGTGTATGTCCAAGAATGATGATGCCTATTTATTTATTTATTACCTCCAACAAGGATACATTTTTTGCTATTGGTTTTATTTCGTTTCTATTTTCTTTTTTTTTCTTTTTCGTTCTCAAGGTTAAAAAAGTTATGAATGAACATTAATAGATGTTATGGTACACCCCCCAGGTACAAGCCATTGGACTTTGGTAGTCATACGGATCATCATCTGAATCCAGCTGGGGGGCAGTTGCTCAGTGGTAGAGCAGACGTCTTAGGACCAGAAATTGCCGGTTCGAATCCCGCTCCCGCCGGACATCTTCGGAGTGTGAGCTGACAGTGGGGGCTTCAGCTCACCTCCCAGCCACTGCCGAGGTGCCCTTGAGTAAGGCGCCATCCCTCCCCACAAGCCGCTCATTGGGATGCATCCCGAAGTGAGAGAGAGAGAGAGAGAGAGAGAGAGAGAGACAGGCTAGATAGAGTCAGTGTCTTTGTGGTTATAGTTAGACGATTGGGGTTGTTGCCTTCATTACATGTTCCCCATCATGTAGTTGGTAAATACATTATATACACAGTATATAATATGTTATATTCAGCTCTGCGGTGCATCGGCATTACGCCTGGAGAGTACCCTGCATCTCGCCTTCAAATCCGCTGGAATTAGCTCCAGCAATCCCCTTGACCCAAAAAGCAGAAAGCAAAAAGTGGCTGAAGACGAGACTACCATTATGGTAAAACTGAAACTGTTCCGATTGAAGTTGGAATAAAATTTGATGCACCTTCAAAAGTTACAGTTTAACCTACAGGACTCCACTGTAAATGAAATATTGTTTTCTTGAATATGAGAATAACAATTATATCAAAGTAATGTTAAGTTCTGGGAGCGGTAGATCAAACTATGATTGCACTGCTTCTACAAGTGCAATGATGTACACGAGAAATTGAGTTGCCTTGGTGGAGGTTTTCACTTTGAGTGCTGTCTGGTTTATGTTATTCATTTATTTTTGGGTCGTGATTCAGAACTTGAACAAGAGTGAGTTGTGTCTCCACTACACTGCACATTTGGCCAGACTGCACAGACGATAACCTGTCACTGCCAATGTAATCCAAATACCTTACACCTGTAAGGACAGCTGTCTGGGCAAGAGAGATGCTAGGAGCGATGCAGAAAGAGAGAACTGGAGTGTCCATCTTTTTACTATCCTGTCTGTGTCCTTGGACGGTCCAGTCAGATCAGACCTCCTATCAGGAGATTTTGGATTGATTCATCGTCAGCAGTCGCAGATGCACAGGAATCACTGATCCTGCTTGAAATGGACGTCAAATGAAATGATGGTATGAAAGCATAAAGGAAACAGATGACGACTTTATGCTGATATCGTCTGGAAAGAAATGATGTGTCAACTGATCAGTCAATCAGATGTTTAAAGGTTAAAATTTATTCAGCAGAGGTAGAGATGTAAAAACCAGAGGCTGATGATTCCCTCCATCCCCCCCAACAAATCCCACCCTGTATATACAGAGGTGGTCCTCAACTTACAAACAAAATTGGTTTCCGAGAGGCTGTTCATAAGCTGAATTATTCGTGATTTGTTATTTATTAAATTTCAATCTACAATCATCATTTGGGGTCATTTAAATGCCATCATCAACTTAAATATGAAAGTACAGTGCACACTCGTTCCTTGCGGGTAATGCTCTCCAGGAACCACACGCTCAGAACGAATTCCGCGATATAGCAATAAACTATTTCTTCTGATGAATGAATTTTATCTTCAGTAGTGCAAAGACAATGCCAACCTTTAAGCCACTGAGATATTCCAATGCACTTATGTCAATGACCCGCTGATGGTCTGCCTGGTAATGAAAAGTCTGACAAGCCCCTTTATGCTCGATTGCTCTGTTTTATTTCCATGAAGTTTGTCAGTTAACATGACTAATAGTTAGCATCAAATAGCAAATTCAGAGTTCAGCGTCAGATAATGCTTCCAGGCAGAAGCTTCACTCGGCCAACATTGGTTTCATCATTTGGCTCTTACATCATTAATTTAAAAAACAAAACAGGCAGGTTGTGACAGAGTTTTCTTACAGGTAGTGTATAGTCTACATTGCTGGCTCTTATTTTCAACCTAACTGGAACTCTTGGCAGTCCTGATATTCGCAAACGTCCCCATGAAAATAAATACGTTGTGTGTTCGTTCCCTGCTCAGAAATTCACAGAGATGTGAATAAAAGAAGGACGAAACAAGGCAGATGAAAAGAAAAACTGAAAAGGCCTCATGAAGCCTGACATTAGAGAAAACTTTTCACTTAGTCTTATATTTCTTGAGTTATTTTGACATATCATGTCCATGAAGTGTTCACGTTCCGCATCTCAGCGTGGATTGTGACAGAAAGGGGAGCTACATTAGTCGGATATGGTGATGCGTAGTTTTTCGTATCTACTTAAGTCCAGTGTTTGTATATCTTGTGGAGTACCTGTACGAATATATTTTGTATACATATTATATACTGGAACAACTGCGTGTGTGTCTGTGTGTGTGTGTGTGTGTGTGTGTGTGTGTGTGTGTGTGTGTGTGTGTGTGTGTGTGTGTGTGTGTGTGTGTGTGTGTGTGTGTGTGTGTGTGTGTGTGTGTGTGTGTGTGTGTGTGTGTGTGTCTGTGTGCACTTTCGCTGCATACATCTTCACTCCAGCAGCAAGGTTGACATGAAGCTGAGAAGGAGTGTGAAGGGCACAGCACCTCAGGAGGAAAGACACAACACAAGTACACACACACACACACAAACACACACACCCACACACACACACACACACACACACACACACACACACACACACACACACACACACACACACACACACACGCACACACACACATATACAGACACTACACACAAATAAACCTCCACTCCTTTCTTTTCTTCCCTCTCCTCGATGACTCATCCCACCCAGGGACAGCGAGTGAGAGAGGGAGGAGAGAGAGGAGATGGATGGAGAGGGGAGAAGACATATGGCATGAAATGTTTTCTTATTGACCTCCTTCTATGCTGTCCTATTCTGTGCATCATTGTAAACATTCCTTCCAGCAAACATGCATTATTACATACCAGCGGTTGCATTCACTCACTCATTCCTCTCGTACTCTTGTATTACACCACTTCTCCTTCTTTGCATCGCAGTGGCACGACTACCACGAGAAGCCGCTGAGCTCAGCCTCATGCTGAGCTTTGCTCCGGTCTGCCCCGCTGCTTTGCTGCGTTTGTTTGATGGTAACTGTTGGCAATATCCCAAATCTCCTGGTCTATATCACTGCATCACAGATCGTAGACCCAGTTCTTAACTCACTGCAAATCCCATAGTCTCTAATGTCTTTATCTTATGGTGCTAGGGTATTTGAGGAGGTAGATGGGCTCCCGAGGAGCCAGGAATGTTGTCACAAGAGGTGATTATACCTTGCTGAAGGAGGTACACTATTGAGTTGGCTGTATTGCTGAGGAAGAGAGAGGATATGTCTGTATTGCTGACTACAGCAAAGCCCTGGGATAGTTGAGTGGTCAGGTCACATGTGCGTGTAGAGCAACAGACACAGGCCCCTCCTGCACCATTATTCTCTCCTTGCTGAACCCTTTGAGGGGTTAGATATGTTATCTGATTAAAGAAAGAAAGACGTTTGACTTGCCTAAACTTGAACTTAAAGACTTGAGATGAATAAGATGTTGAGTGATGAGTTGCATCACTCATATGATGATGATGCAGTGATTTTTTTTGGTGGTGGTGTTGTGGGGAAGGGGGGGGGGGGAATCAGAAAAGACCTCTGTTTAAATTCTGATAAATAAATGCAGCGTAAAAACATTAATGAAATGGATTTGTGTTAACAAAGATCAATTTCCTCATCAGTGTTTACCTCAGCGTGACCTTCCATTGTTTCCAATTTTATATTGAAAATGACCGTTGTTCAAAATTAATGCTCCTTTCCCTGCTTTTGGTCATTTTTAGTGCTCTCACTTTTTGCCCTGCAGAAATGGTAGCATGATTGAAAGTGCTGCTAGATTGCCTCAGATAATGCAATGCTCTCAGGCGAGGAACAGGTGAGAGGGTGTGTGTGTGTGTGTGTGTGTGTGTGTGTGTGTGTGTGTGTGTGTGTGTGTGTGTGTGTGTGTGTGTGTGTGTGTGTGTGTGTGTGTGTGTGTGTGTGTGTGTGTGTGTGTGTGTGTGTGCATGTGGGCCTGCATGTGGGTCTGGATGGCTTCACCAATGGGGAACGTTCCTTCCCAGAGATCTCAAATGATCCCCAAAAAAGTCAGACAGCAAGCCCAGACAAGTCACCACATTGGCAGCCCATGCAGCAAACCCTCCAGAGGTTTTCGTGATTATTGGACCCCTGTTTGCAGCTTCCTGTCTGAAATCTTTAGCGTACTTGCAAAGATTTCTTGAATTATGTGCAGGAAAGAGCTGTTAAAAGGCCACCAAAGCCTCATGGTCAAAAAATTATGACATCCTTACATAATAACTTGCTGCTGCTTAGATTCCAGAATGCAGCAAAGTTTTCACATCCACACATGGATTTTATATTCCACTTTTTAACATATAAGGACAGGGTGTTTATGGTCTTTTTCCTTAAGTCACAAAAATGACTGATCTTGTTTCAAGAAAACTTCAGGCACCATTTTAGTCATAAATCTGAACTGTTTTTGCACGCTGATAAAAATGGAATCCCAGCTTTTATTGATGAGGGGAAAAAGTTTCTCTGTGTAGAATTATAAATTCCTGGCAGGCACAGACAGCCAGGCTTGGAGTCAGCATACAGAGTGCTCCAGCTTCGCCAGCTGCTGAGAGCTGCCATCCCCAGAAACGGAGACCTTGGCAGGGGATGGTGTTGCGACACACTGGGTCTCCTCCTCCAGCCTGGAGCCCTGTGAGTCCTGCTTAGCGGGGGAGAGACGAGAGCCCAGCCCAGCAGGAAGCTCTGCTTGTCAGGCCCTGAGCATGTTGAGTGTGCACTTGTCAGCGTGTGTGAGTTTGTGTCAGTTTGTCTACACCAGAGCTTGAGGTGTTGTGCTTATGTGTGCAAAGGCAGCGACGACTCCAGCCTAAGCGCGATTTATAATGTTGTACACATGTGTGAGTGTGAATGTGAATTCTGTCACCCACGGGGCCTCACACACATTCCAAAATAAACAGCTCCCACTGAGGATTACTATCGATCCGTGTGGAACACTCAGCTGCACTGGGGACAAGAGAGAGTGAGCTAGAATAAAACTTTACCCTTTCTCTCTCTCTTGTCTTCTCCCTTTCCAGCGATCTTAGTCTGAAGAATGCTATTTGACTGCCTGTCTGCAAAAAAGTGTAAGGGATGATTTGGAAACACGGTCAGCTAAACTGTTACAATGACAAACCACCACTAACTGTCTTTCAGACATATGAGACAAAAACTGGATGTTTGATTGTGTATGTGTGTGTGTGTGTGTGTGTGTGTGTGTGTGTGTGTGTGTGTGTGTGTGTGTGTGTGTGTGTGTGTGTGTGTGTGTGTGTGTGTGTGTGAGAGAGAGAGAGAGAGAGAGAGAGAAAGAGAGAATGGTGAAACAAGACAGGAAGTCTCTTTATGCCTCCCTCTCACTTATTTTTCCCTTTCTGAAGTAAGCGAAAAAACATTTTTCCTGTCAGACTTGAGGATGAGATGAGGTGAGAAAAGAAGAAAGTGAAAAGTGGTGAAACAGACAGACAGGCAGAATGGAAGAAGCTGTTTGATTGACACCCAGCAGGCCTGTCTGTTTCATGTCAAACACATGATTGCGGACCCACCCTTCTGCCCTGGCTGAGCCCTCTAGGTGGACAGGTTGAGGAGTCGGCCCCAGTTAAAGAATGAGGGATCATAAATGGATGATTCCACACACCCACACCCACACTTCCCCCCCCACCCACCCAACCCCCGGCTGCTCCCTGGCCTCAAAGTTGGACATGTGGATCTGTTACTACAGCCTGCTGAATTGCATGTGTGCGTGTGAAGAGTAGACGCATCATTTCACCCCATTCTATCTTTTTATCATAAGCCTGAATCCAAGTTTACTCACCAGATCTTCACCCAGAGTTCTTATAATTGTATGAAAAAGTAGTGCAACACCTTCTCAAGTGGCCAAACTAGTTTGCTACGTGATCAAGATCCAGAGTCATTATTAATAATGACAAAATCAGATTTACTCGTGGTGTTTATGAGCAGGCTGTATGTAGTTAATATGAAAACACTCAGAAATAGCTGCAGTAAATGCTCAGGATGTGTTTTTGCTTGAAATGTTTTCATATATCTGCCAAGTGTTAATGCATTCTGTACAGTTTGGCTTCATTCCTAAAGCCCCTGGAAACCAAAACCAAAGCACCTCCATGTACCCTTAATATTTAAGCAACAATGAAAGTTTAAAAACATTCTGAGATATAATTTATTCAAAGCTTAACACTTAAAAACTCAACTGACCTGTTTTATCAGGACTGTGTGCCTTTGGACTGACTGACAGTCGCCTGGCAACATCAGCAAATATCACAGCTGCTGTCAGACATAGTGCATTCAAATGTCACTAAGTTCTGATTGGTGGCCTGTTTTTTCCCCCCAACGGAATCCTATCTGATTCACACCAATGTGAAGTGACCTGTTAAGAAAATTCATATATATATGTGTGTGTGTATATACATATACATATGTGTGTGTGTATATATATATATATAAAGTTATACTCTACTCTCTACTCTACAAACCTTGACGAAAAATATATGTCCCATTTGTCCATCTCAAGATCAGCCTACATTAAGACATATTCAGAAGGAAATCCATACTTTGACATAAACCGATTCCTGTGGCGATGGGAAACAGCAGGAGACAATCAACCAACCCACAAGCCACTCAACCAACTAGTCAGCTGGTCAGTCATCCAACCAATGACTGAACCAACCACCAAACCAGCCAATCATCCAAACAACCAACCAACCAACAAATGGAACAATTTAATCAAAATATCAAGTACCAAACCAACCAACCAAGTAACCAACCAAGTAACCAACCAACCAACCGACCAATGAAGCAACCAACATCCAACCACTCACAGACAACTAACCCAATGAATCGTCAGACCTTGGTAGAGAATGTATGTAAAACATATGGTAGATTATATGAGTAGGATGATTGATATCTGCAAAGGTTTATCCACAGATAAACAGTGGGGATCTGCAGTCAGTTTGTGGAGCAGCAACTGAACTACATCAAATACACAAATATGTGAGTGTATTTGTTTCTGTAGACTTCCTGTTGTTCTGCAGAATCCACCGTCAAAACTAAAAGGATTTACATCTGTGTTTACTCCGAATGACTTAATGCCATCTTCACACTATATTATCACACTTATAATTTTCTTTGCCACTGACCCTGAAAATAGTCTCACATTTCTAAGCTTAACTGTTACCTTCACTTAATCTTTCATAACCTCACTGTTGTCACCAGCCCTTCTTCACTCATCATGTCACCTGCTTAAAACACCCACCTCCTCCCCTGATTCAGGTTTTGGGGTCAGAGATAGGATCCCCTTCGATGGCAAACTTTAGAAGTCTTCTTAAAGATCCCTACTGTCACATCAGCTTAATGCCAGCCCCTGGGCTCTCAGTACAAACAGACATATGCACACAGCCTCCCACTAATAACAGGGAGAAGCAGACTGGATTTGAGGACTCGTTAACACACTTTTTCCTCCCAACAATTCTCTTTGATCGTTATCAAACTAAACAGATTCCTTGGTGTATTTTGTGTTTCCATCTCAAATATTGCAATGTACTTACACAGCTTTGATTTCCCGACCCATGAAATAAAATGAGAACAGATTTGGATTTCCTGACTGTGGGCTTTCAGCAGGCTGATCACTGCCACATCTGTCAGATCCATTATTTCAAAAGTCTGCACGCCAGTTCTGGTTAACCAGTTCTCGAGGCAACATGTTTACATCATGTGAAATCAAATGCTGCTTATTCATTTACAACAAGTTAGGCTAGCAGGCATGTATTACATTTCTAAATGGACCTTTAATGCTCCCTTTTTATTCAGAACTCATGAAAACTTCCATCTGTAAATCCATGCATTCCGAAACATGGAGTTAAAATAAGAATGAGTTCAAGCTGTTCTCTTAAGGGTTGCCACTTCCTGTATTCGCAGAAAAAAAATTAAATAAAATAATCAAATCCTTCAGTTTCTGGATCTCATGGTCCATAATGATCTGATCTCAGTCTCCCATAGGCGGGCCGTTGCCAGGGCGACCTGATGACGCTCTGAGGGAGAAATGAGAGGGAGGTGTGGGGAGATGAGGAATAAGGTAGCTGCACCAAAGATTAGTGTGTTTGAGAAGATGACTTACATGTTCAGAAGCAAGTGAGAGCAGAACTGTCCCTGCTCTTTCGACAAAAATGCAATTTGGTGACTATTTTACAAGTGTCTGACAGGGAATCTTTCGTTTGTGTGTGTGTATGTGTGTTGAAAGTGTGACCTTGGATAGATATACACACCATGTAAAAAAAGAGGCTGCTCAGTGAGATCCTGGCAGCAAGGAAACTGTGAAAATATGATTTCTGAAGCAAAGTGATCATGTGCAGAGGACATGTCCCCTCCATCCTTCACCTATAATGGCTCCTACACCCCCTAGATGGCTTTCTGCTTCTGCCTCTGCCCTGCTGTTGCCATAGCGACAGCTCTCTTACGGATACAAAACAACTTGCCGAAAAAATCCTATGTTTTTCCCTTGGATGTTAACTGTCCTAAATGCCCTTCAGATGAATTGAACTGCAGTTTGCAGATTATATAGTGTCTAGCAAACAGATTTGCATGGTCTGCACATTTTTGTGCTGATGCATTTTTTGGTCATCTCTGAAAAGTTGTATGGTTTCAGGGTATAATTCTTCTACAGTGAAAACACAATGATTACTCAACTATTGCATTCTTTTTCTCATTGTATGATTCTGATTACAGTATACTTGGGTTTTTGTGAGAATGGCATATTCAAGATAGACCAAAGACAAGTACATTTTTGTTGTGAGTAAGCAAAAATTTGTGATACTCGTTTTCTTGACACAAAAATGATTGAATGTCTGGAATCATGCATATTGTTTAGCGTCTATCTCTTAAAACAAAACCTGAAACTTAATACATATTTTAACTATGGTTTTTAATTTTGAACTGAACTTTGAAATTTTTATTGTGGTTGTTTCCATGGAAACATCACAAGGTGAGTCTGAAGGGTGGTTGTGTTTTCCAGAGCATTATTTGGGAAGCTGTACATTCCAGTTTCCCCATGTACTTTAGACACATATCAAATCTAATTATATAATTTTTCCTGTTAATAATTGGATTTTCTGCAATTTATTTATTTAACATATTTCTTATTATGTATTTTTTTGAATGAATATTGGATAGTTTGACATGAAGCTGAAGGGGATGGTCATTTTGACCTTTTCACACAAATTAACAATGAAAGTATTTGTGCCTTCAAAATAAAATTTTGCTATCAATCTATTTTTTTAAAAGTTCATCCTGGAAAAATGATTGTGACATCTGATGCCTGGTCGTCTCATCTATTTATTTATTTATTTTTTACCAGAAACAATTTACAGTAAAGTTAAATAGAGGAAAAATCATGCGCTGATACGTTTACCGCCCAGATTGAAGGGGAATGTCGGCGGATATGTTACCTTCCGATGCTTCTTGTTTGACTGTAGACATCGTTAGACATGTCTTCAGGCTATATTAAAAATGCAACACTGACAGCATTGGTGAAGCGTCCTGCTGTATCATAGACGATCTTTGGCTCGGTCTTCCGTACACATTGTTTCCGTTCACTCCACCGGCGCTAGGACCCAGGGCGGCCGCCGGGGGAAGTCCTCTGCTGCTGGCGGGGCAGGAGGAGACACACGCATCCATTCCACGCACACACATACACACGCGCGCACACTCACCCAGCTCTTCTCCGACAGAGGAGAGAGCGCGAGCGCAGAGAGTGATAAACAGAGGGAGAGAGAGAGACTATAGGAACGCAGCGGCTCGCGTGTGTGTGTGTGAGTGTGTGTGTGCTCGCTTGGTGGTAGAAACGACTGGCGAGGCGGATATGGAGGGGCTCGGTAAAAACGCTGGGAACTGACCGAGGAGGAGACGAAGAGAGTGGAAGAAAAGAGTGAGAGAGGACGGACGGAAAGGAAGGAAGGAAGGAAGGAGAGGAGGAGAGAGTGACAGAAGGGAAGAAGGGAACGCAGAAGGATCCTAAGGTGACTTTATGGGGCTTCCATGGCTGTATGCAAGTCTGGCAGAGGTGTGTGTGTGCGTGTGTGCGTGTGTGTGTGTGTGTGTGTGTTTGTTTGTGTTTGTGTGCGCGCGTGGTGTTGACATGTCCTGCATGGCTCTGCACTTAAAAGGAAAGAATGGAGGTGTGTGGGAAAGGGGCTATGTGTGTGTGTGTGTGTGTGTGTGTGTGTGTGTGTGTGTGTATCCTATATATACGTGTTTGTTTGTGTGTGTGTGTGTGCGTGAGAGAGAGAGAGAGAGAGAGAGAGAGAGAGAGAGAGAGAGAGAAAGAGTTTTTAGCGTTGTTTTTCCACAAGCTAAAAAGAGGCCAAAGTGTGTGAGAGAGCTGAGGTGACCGCTATAAACTGGAGTGAAGGGATCAAAAGGAGTGGATACTTTATAGGGAACAGATCCATTCCGTCACACACTGACACACACTTGTCAGGTAGGCTACTTTATAGTTACAGAAAAAAAATGAGGGGAGGGAGGAGGATAACACTTTCTTCTAAGGGTCCTTTTGTACCCCCTCCCTTCCTGTCAGTGTGTGTGTGTGTGTGTGTGTGTGTGTGTGTGTGTGTGTGTGTGTGTGTGTGTGTGTGTGTGTGTGTGTGTGTGTGTGTATGTGTATAAATGCATACTTGGATTTTCCAGGTAACCGCCGCAGCTTTTCAGATTTAGCGGATCTTCCTCGGTGAAAGCTCAGATGACACTGAATGAGTAGAGGCAGCTCCTGGTGACTGTAAATGTGTGTGAGGTTGGGGTGTGTGTGACACTGATCAAAAATGACATCAGGCTATTTTCTGTGATTTTTTTTTCTATAACAATGATTAGATGATAGTTTTCATCCTTCAAAATGTGTTTGGAAAATGCTTGTGCCCTGCGAAGTGTCTCTTGATGATTATTAATCGATACCTACTGATGATATCAACGAAACGTGTGTGGGAAATATGCATTTCTTATGTATTTAAGTCTGACTTTATCTAGTTGGAACCTAGTCTTTCATGGTGCACTTGGTGACGGCGTTTATGTCTCACCATCTGTTGCTTTTCCTGTCATGAGGCACTTTCTTCACCAAAGTTTTGCTGAGTGTGTTTTTGTGCCCGCTTGCTTATTCCTGTTGTGAACTGCTCACTCCTGATGCTTGATCCATGGTTTGTTCTGAGATGATGAAACAAGTCGATCGTGGAGTTGATGATCTGAGTGACATCCACCTTTCTGATCCCAGAAAGCTGCCGTGAGAGGGAGGATGCTCCACGTAGCAACTAAAGCTAAATCTTAACTAGATCGTAACTAAGTCCTGAGTGTTCTTATGTTAGTTTAGGTTTTCCGTACTGTTTTGGTGTCAACTTTCTTGAGATTCCAAAAAAAATCTAAATAGATGCTGGAGAGTGATGTCAACCTTAATCCTAATAAATCACTGATTGGCTGGAGAGATTAGTTGCTGCTTTGTGACATCATTAATGCTCAGTACATACAAAATACCCTACAAACCTCAAACCCATTGCTGCCATTTTTAGAATGCCAAGCTAGTTTAGTGGCAATCATGTTTGTTCACTTCCATTGAGTAGGTGCAGACGTTCCTATATTTGATTGCTGATGAGAAGATCATGAGAGGCACGTGTCGCATTGAGGACATTGTCCTAACAGTTTCACGTGGTGACCTGCTACATATGAGGCTGTACTTCACGGACTAATGGTAAACCGCTGCCAGAAAAGTGAGAGAAGAGCTGGTCTCATGGACTTGGAACACAGCTGGAGCGGATGGCGAGGCCAGCAGTGTGTCTTCGGTGTTTTTTGGTTGTGCTAACTTAACTTTGTGTTGTGGTGACCTGCATATCTCCCTAGCGTTACGCATGGTGTCATCTGTCCTGCTGGGCTGCACAAAGCAACGAATGCACCGACTCAATATGTGTGTTTCCATAATGTCACACGTCTTTCAAACAACCACTGAGAAGTCATTGTAGACTACACATTACACACCCTTAAAAGTGTGTGTGTGAGTTTGTGTGTGCGTGCTTGCGTGCGTGTGTGCGCACGCCATAGATGGCAAACAGGTTGAGGGAGGCAGATCTGATCAGACGCACAGCAACAGAGGAGAGAGCGTGGCACAGGCTGAGCAGCAGCACATTGGATTACACACAGACGAATACACACACACACACGCACCGTGGCTAGCAGAACAGCTGGGGGAAATGTGTGTGTGTGTGTGTGTGCAACGGTGCCTGAGAGTATTGCACTTAATGCATGCTTCTGCCTTTGCATGTGCAGGACTGTTTGCTTTTGTATTATCTTTTGCTACTGTGACCATCTGAGGTTGTGTAAATATGTATGTGCAGGGAAAGAATGATCTGTCATGTCCACAGACATACGGCGTGTGCTTCTACCTTCCGTCTTCCCCCCTGGTCTGGAAGTGGGGGGTAGAGGAGGGAGGAATAAGTGATCAGATGGCCAAGAAAAAGGCAGATTAAATCCGGTAGCGAGAGATAAAATAGAGGGTGAGATCACGATGGAGGTCTTTGGACAGGAGACAGAGGAGGAGAAAGCGAGCAGAGGCAATGGAGTGAAGGAGACGGGGGCTGACATGCTCTCTCCGGGAGTGCTCATTCATAATTCACCTCCATGGCAAACGTTCATTCACATATTGACCCCCCATGGCTGCACTCAATGGAGCCCTCGCCCCTCCACCTCTCCCTGTCTCTGAATGGACGACCCTTTGGCGCGATGTTCAGTTTAGCCCGCATATTCTTTTCTTTTTTTTGGAGGGAAAGC
This sequence comes from Antennarius striatus, assembly GCF_040054535.1. Taxonomy (NCBI): domain Eukaryota; kingdom Metazoa; phylum Chordata; class Actinopteri; order Lophiiformes; family Antennariidae; genus Antennarius; species Antennarius striatus. Next base: position 7,854,655 of record NC_090794.1, read on the forward strand.
TCACGCCGTCTTTGTCTGCCGTGACTCTTTTGACATCGAGTCTTTTTCAATAAGACGATCTGTTGTAAGATTGAATTGTGTAAATTGAATATTGAATTCAGACTCCACCCTAGACACAGATAATTGGTATGGATGGCTCAGTGAGTTAGTGCTCTTAGTACAACTGCTGTTCGTCTGATTCCCTCAACAGAGCTAAAACAGTCCATAATGGATCTATAATTCATGTGAATGAATTGAATAGTCTGTGTTTTGCATCAGACAGATTTCTTGGATGCCAGAAGCATGATTTATTCAGCGTAATTACTCAAAAATTGTTGCTTTAATATTTCTGATTGTATTAATATTGCCTGGAGCTTCACTTTAACCCACTGCTCTGCCCTGGTCGGCTGTAGCCCGCAAGCATTATGTCAGGATATCTACCCCCCCCTCCTTACACACACACACACACACACACACACACACACACACACACACACACACACACACACACACACACACACACACACACACACACACACACACACACACACACACACACACACAATTACAGGAGTGGAGTGTACTTTGTCATCAAAAGGAAATAAAACATTGGGAACTCTTTGGCTACATAGATATGATGGAATTGTCCTGTTCAGTCAGAGGATGTCATATTGTTGCCCTGAGGGTCACTGTTATTTGTTTCATTCATAGTGTGCACTAATTTGCAGTAATGTGAAAAATCAGAGCGATACGCTTCTTGTGTCATCACAGTACTGTGCATATTATAGTTCTGTCACCACTATTGTCAGGGGTATGACTCCCACTGGACACATGCACCCTAAATATAGCTAAACTAATTAATCCCCCCCTACCATTCCACATTGAGAAAAATTAGAATTAAAATTAGCTGCGATTTATCTCTGGAGAAATGAAGAAATCAGTGAAGATTCATGACAATTAAACAAAGGAAACAACTTTCTGTATATATAAATGCCTTGAAAAGAGATGCTTTTAAGCAAACATAACATTTAGCTTTGGGACAGAATTGCACAGTATGGTCCGTATGTGCTATCCTGAATGGGCTGTTTCATTTCCACAAAATTATGCTGATCACCAAATTGCTTATTGTTTTGTAAATTTATTGAATTTAGTGCAGCATATTTTTGCAAAATGTGCAGTTTTGTGTTTAAAATTCTATCAAAGGCTGCACATCCATGCTTTACGTACGAGCTTGCTCTCTATAAAGGATCATTTAAAATTTAAATGACAGAAAATATTGCAAAACAAAGCTAAAAAGATTGTTCTCATGAACAATATAAAATGGGATTTTTCTCACATCACAGGATATCACATTTGTTTAACTGCTCTAGCCTTAACTTCCTTAAGCTTATGTTGTAAGGTGTTGATTAATGTGTGTGCTTCTCATGTACATCAGAGAGAAACTGATGCAAAGCTTGTTGCATTCAGGATGTCTTCCATATGAATTCCTTTCCAGCTCTTATTTAACAGTTGAATTGACACCAAAACATTTCGATTGCCTCTCTGCAGAATCACTGGCTGGAGAAATGTCACATAATTAAGAGGACACAACTTAATGTTATTGAGTAAAACTGCAACATATGGCAGATATAATTATCAGCTCCTGTTGAACTCTAAATCTCATGCATCTCGTGAAACAATGTTGTCTAACCCACAACCAAAGTAGTCTCCAGACAGCAGCCGGGAGTGGAGCTAGATTAAAAGACTGGATGGTTCTTTGATTTAAATTCATTAAGTCAGCCCAACATGGTGTTCATGTCAGCATATTGGCATGTTGGCCTAAGCAAATAATAATAATAGTAATAATAATATAATAATAATGATAACTAGAACCAAGGCAGTCAGAGACTGCAACATCCAGCGACTTACCCTGACCTACTTTTCTCAAGGTCAAGGTCATCATCTCACTTTCATCCCCTTTGCCGCCCTAGTAATGTGCTTTTTGTTTCATCTTTCTATCTGCAACGGTTGCGGAGATATTTGGTGGTGAAACAAACAAACAAACAAACAAACAAACAAACAAACGAACGACTGACCGAACTAACTAACTAACACACTAACATTGACAAACGCAACACATCACCGCTTTGAAGCGGGATGTAATAATAATAAGAAAATTGATATTGATATTGATAATTGATAATAATAATAAGGCGGTCAGAGACTACTACATCCTGTGACTTACCCTGACCTGCTTTCAGGGTAGGTCAGGGTAACCCTGAAAGTGGTACCCGACTAGTGCATAGACTAGTGCATATGGAGAAGGCCAGTGTGAGAACATACTGTAGATCAAAGCTAGTGCATAGGTAGATCAAAGTACAAGCTTTGATCTATGGTGTTACACTGGCCTTCTCCCTCGTCTTTCTATTTCACCGGGTTCCTGAGAGTACAAAAGTTGAAATTTGACCTTGACCAAGCTTTCTCAAGGTCAAGGTCGTCATCTCGTTTTCATCCCATTTGCAGCCCGAGTAATCTGTTTGTTTTTTTTCATCTTTCTGCCTGCAACGGTTGCAGAGATATTTGGTGGACATACTAATGGACAAACGGACGGACGAACACACAAGCACTGACAACTACAATACATTCCCGCTTTGAAGCGGGATGTAATAAGACGAAGGAGAAGAAGAGGAAGAAGAAATAAAGCCAAGTACTTTACACCAAAGAAATTACATACACCAACTGCTTTGCAGTTAACTTGAACTTAATAATTATAATGGTAAATATAGAGATGCATAAAAGCAAGCATTATAATACAAATATGATAAGATACACTACTCTTTCATCCAGACTAGCTTGTTAGCTTTTTTGCTGGTTTGATTAGCCATGTGACCCTCACAGGATGCAGTAGTCCCCTGATAGTCGTTCTCTGCTCAGTGAGAGAAGTTAAAGTTATTCAAGTTTACTGGTTTATGTCGTGCATTTGACCTTGTGGGCCTGCAGGACTCCCCCAAAAAGTTTTCAATCATTGAAATTTTTTGAAGTAATTCATGCATCACAACCCATCTTAGACTATCTATCCCCTTAAAGAACTGACAGTTCTCAATGTTGACAGCGAACTGGGAGGATATTTTTAGGATAAGGCATCCTGTGTGTATTTTTAATTCCACTGCTTTCATGTCAATTGAGCCAACTAAGATTGAAAGAGACATTTGATTAGCTTCAGAATTAAGTGAGCAAAATGACTTATTTGCTTTGTAAATGTTTTGCAATGAAACAGCAGGATCGTGCTGCACAGGAAAGCCATCTCTGTTAATCTACTTTTATTTCTTCACCGATCTCTCTATGTTTCGTTTGATACTTTCTTTTAGTTTTTGAGTTTTTTTTTTTTTAATTTTCTGGTTGTTGAACTTTGCCTGTCACATACTGCGTCATGTGTTTTAACAAGAGGCGAGTTAAAAGCAGTGGAAACACAGCCGGCCTAAGTGGCCAAGATTGCTTTGAAGAATAATGCTCCTCTGTATCCCCCAGGTTATAATTGTCTTCAATAGGCCTCCTGTTGATTTGAAATGGACTCATTGTCCACAGTGCTGGGTACCTCTGCTCAATTAGCGTCTCTCTACGTAGTCGTGCTGAGCTCTTGTCTCGCACATCCTCGCACTTGGCACCTGAATCAAAAAACCCAACACATACATTGGATTGTATGAGCACCGTCAGGCAGACTGTTGCACATAGAAATGCGTCACTGGGTGTAAAAATAGAGCTTATTAATAGTGGGGGTGGGGTGGCGGGGGGTTCCAGTTTACAAGTAGTGAAGTCATATTTGGTTTAGATCCATAGCTGTGGAATTGGAGGGCAGCTGTGGCGAGTATCAGCTCTGGCTCAGCAATCTGGTGTTTTTTTTTTGTTTTTAGTGTTCAAGGAGGCGCAGATTATGTGTATGTGTGTGTGTATGTGGTTTTCAGCGGCGGAAGCATGCACGCAGTGACGCTGCTCTGGTTGCCAGGCAACACAGGAACGTGGGTGGAAGGATTTCCTGTACTTAGGAAGCTTTGTGTATAAGTGAGGGGGAGCGAGTGTGTATGTATTTGCATGTGTGTGGAGATTTCAGCATTCATTTCAGCAGTGTGCTTGAGAGCTGAAGTGTTTTTAATGTACTCTCTACCTTGAGTTGAAGTGCTACAAAAAAAGTCACTTAAGACACACACACAAACAGAGGTTGTGTGTACATTTAGTCAACAGGGGGAAGGCTAAAAAAGCCTTCTTCAGGCTGTTGAGTTGGATTCTCATTGCATAACTCCTCTAGCCAGGTCTGCCGGCAGCGCTGTCTCCTCCTCTTCCTCCCAAAACACTCATCGTGTCATAGCCTCCACGCTCACGACCGGCTACCTCCCACGGATGATGTCATCGGCATACCTCACTTTATGTCTCCTCTCACACATGAGATTGCAATTATGTGTTCTCACCCTGCATGCAATCACAAAAAAAGAAGAAAAAAAAACAACCCCGCTCACACAGCGTCTGTCCTGCAGGCACTGGACCCCATGATTACATAATTGACATTGAGTGAATGAGATGACGTCAGCTTGGTTCCCTCTCTCTGTCGCTCAGTGACATCACAAGTGTGTGTGTGTGTGTGCGTGCATGTGTTGGCATGCACAATCATTTGCTGAGACAGAGATGACCTCAGGAACCATCTGATTTATGTAATGTGTTTACTCCTTTCTTTCTTTTCCCTTCTTTCCCTCCAAGTGGAAAGATTCCGCAGCTCATGGATACTTGTTCTTCCATATACGTGAGCCTTTTCAAGACACTCGTGTGACACACACGCCACGTCTTGCCCTCTTGACAGTTGTTGTTATTTGAAAAGAGCATCCCAGTGTCACGCAACTGGGAATTCTATCGCCTTGTTGCCCTCAGTCTGCGACTGTCTGACCTTTGTTGATTCTATAGCCAGCAGTCGCAGGCAGAGCATGGAAGGAGAAAGAGGTGATGCTGGGTCATCTCCACGGATACCGTGCGTCCCAGTTCTTACTTTAGCAAAAGACAACACCGCTTTGTGGGGAGAGGAGTGATTTGGTGGTCAGTCCTCTGAAGAGCTGTTTTTAGTTTGCTGTATGGGATCTGGAGTTTCAGTGTGGGTTATTTGTGTCTTCAGGAAGAGGAAGACGACTGTCACCCAGCATCAGACGGGGGGGGGGGGGGGGGGGACTGGGAGGTTATAACAGACAAAGAGACACAAGAAAACTTTATCTTTCAGTCATCCTCACCCCACTCTCACCCCTGAACTGAAGGGAAATCACACCTCGGTCTGATTTAACCTCACACAAACAAAATATGCAGATTTGTCCAATAAACTGATTATCATTAGCATGGCCTGACCAAACCTGTCTAGTGTACATTCCATTAAATTCCCTTCAGCTTAGCACTGAGCACCATGACCTAACAGTGCTGCACACACACACACACACACACACACACACACACACACACACACACACACACACACACACACACACACACACACACACACACACACACACACACACACACACACACATGCAAATGTAAACACAAATATCACACATATGCTTTAGATCATAGCAGCTGAATAAATCATACATGGACTCCAAGTGAAGCAGGACTTCACTTCAACAGTTGGCCACAAATTTAGAATAAGTCACACTCACACATGCGCTTTAATGCACACACATATGTTAACCCCCCCATCCCCCTGCTCCCCCCGCCCCTAGGAGTCTTAGGGCCTTAGTCAGCGTCTGTGTGTCCATGCGTGGGCCTGTTCCCTGGCAATGTGAGGGGAAAAAATACCTTCCCATATGATGTAAACACCAAAATCCTGGTGCGTGCGTGTGTGTGTGTGTGTGTGTGTGTGTGTGTGTGTGTGTGTGTGTGTGTGTGTGTGTGTGACTGGCATTCTCCAAGATGGGATTCGCTCTCTGTGACAGTTTTCCAAATGATTCCACAACGCCATGCAGTTTTGTTTTAAAGACAAGTTTCTCTGCCATCTCGTCTTTGCTCCGCTGCTCGCAGTGGAAAAAATCGGAGACAGAGGGGCTGATGTGTGACGTCACCTTCTGAAGCAGGGAAGTGAAAGCAATTCTTATTGTTTTTTTTAATGACTGTCATTGATTTTATGATGGTTTTACAGTGTTATAAAAATAATTACCAAGCCCTGTGGAGTCTGGGTTTTGCTTGATATGAACCTCACATTACTTTTTTTTTTTCAACCAGTGAAGTAAAGTTAAGAGCCTACTGACTCTATTGACCAGCTTTATAATATACATGTACTGATACTTAAAGGACTACTAATAGCCAAAGTTATACCTGTTATAAAGTCACAACAGTTTTTTTTTGTTCTACCTTTAAAATCCTTAATTCTTCTCCTGTCAAATCCTAAATCTTCTCCAGCTCAGGGTTTGTGGTTTCAAAGGGATGGAGGTACAGGGGATTCTTGTTCCTGTGATGCCTTATATAGCATTCAGAACAGAGATGGCCTGAGATGCACTTTTGCAAGTTGTATTCACTATCCTTTTCTTTTTACTGTACTTCTGTGTTGTGTAACACTGTCCCCCAGGGGCTGGCAGCACAGCATTACGGGACACAGAGGTATGGCAGACATCTGGAGACTATATTAGAAAACAGAATAATCAAGAAATTACATTTTTAGCTCGGGTCATGTAAGGACAAAACTCAACTTTGCCGGAAAGTGAGAATGTGACCTGAGTCTGGTTTTTGCTGTTGGAAATGTTTCTGCAATTTTTTTTTTTTGAAATTGATTTCTCGTGTCAGATGTGATTGTCAGTTTGATTTTGTGTTTTTAAATCATATTAAGTCAACCTCATCATGTTTCAGTTTATAGAAGTCCAGATGTTTTGTCTTATCTCAGGAATAAGAAACAAACTATTGTCGTTAAGTTTTAGTCCCACAAATGTTGAAATGTCTTTTTCAAAGAAGTCAAGAGGTTTTGTTATTTTAGCCCGTGGTGTTTCACACTTGCAGTGTGTTGTGACCCATTTTTGATGATAATTTGTGTTTGATCACCACATTGTTTCAGCACTGTGACACACACACATGTACAAGTCAGACACAATGTCAAGAAATAAACTCAAATATGTTATGTTAGAACTTTTTTCTGCTTGACACAAAAGCAAAGCCTGCAAGCTTTTTATTTTCCCCCCACTGTTTTACAAGGAAAATCTATTTGTTCCACAACAGAGATCAAGGTTACATTTTAATATCGTTAGAAAGGGTGGATTGCATGTGTTTGAAAACACAGACACACACACACACACACACACACACACACACACACACACACACACACACACACACACACACACACACACACACACACACGGATTTGTAAAGCTTATTAAAAATGCTGTTTTGCAGATATCTCACTGCGTGTTCCCTCCTCACTTGTCTGTGCTGGTGTCAGAATTACAGACATAAAACTGAAAGTGGAGCGGCAGAGAGCTAAACCAACTATGGTAGCAGTAGTAAGAGGGGGATTTGTGTTTGTTAATGGCTTAAAATATCTAAAATGACGACATCATGTACTGCCTGTCTCTACAGGAATAGCACATTGCAGGTATCTGGTGACATGTCTGGGATCTGTTCATGTTTTGGTTTACAAAAGGGTGTTTTCCAATGTCATACAGCTGTAATGGTGATATGAAGGGGCAACTGAACAGATTTATTGTGCCACTAGTTAGTCTGATAGCTGCTTGGGTATGATTGGATATGCTATATGGCTTTTGGCTAGTTTGTTTGTCTGCTGTCCGCTGAAAGAGTTGGACATATTCCCATCAAAGTTCTATTCGACTTTCAGTATGTTCAACATATCTCCAGTCACATTTGGTCAGCTGGCCCATAAGAGACTCTGCTGCAAATTATATGTGGAGCACTTGTTGCTAGGCATTTTTGTCACAATACCCCTGTGACCTTCCGACCCTGCCAAGTCTGGTGTTACTGTCCTCGTCTCACACTTGTATGTGTGTGTTATCCGAGACGATGGTGCGACTGCCGCATAGCAACTAAGAACAGCTGTGATTTTCATCGTGATTTGGAGGAGTGTATGGTAGTGCGTGCCTTTAGATGTCTGTGCACAGTTTTGTTTGTGTGTGTTTTTGTCCCTGTGCAGCCTCCATGCCTGCTAATGTATGCACAAACTCACAATAACTTAACATGGCATGTTGTCATTTCCACAGCATGATAGCAACATAGAGCCAATCAGCCAAAATGCAACCCCCCCCGCTCTCCCACTATGCACATATATGCACACACACACACACACACACACACACACACACACACACACACACACACACACACACACACACACACACACACACACACACACACACACACACACACACACACACACACACAGTCCAATGACTGTTGTCAAATTGCTGCTGAAAATAGAGAGAGCAGAGGGAGTGACAGAGCAGTCGTTTCCCTGAAGATCCATTCATGTAAAATACTGTTATTCAAACCTCCCTCCCCCTTATTCAATAGTCTTATTCATCTCTCTCTTGACTGCAAACCAAACACGCGTTTTCTTCTGCTTCTCGGCGAGAGCCTTTGTGTCCTCGTACACACCCACCAGCACTCGTGTGTGTTTTTTCTCCGTTCCCCTCCAATGAGAGGAATGTCCTTGGCCCGTCCGACCTGCCTGCTCCCACTTAGCCCTCCGTCAGACACCGGGGGCAGGTTCTCTCACCTCACTCCAGCCAATCAGAAACCCTGGTAGTTAATGACATCAGTTAGCGGGGGATCTTTAGGGCCGGCCCCTCGAGGTGATTCGTCTGAGGGAGAGTGCTCTTATTGTTATAATGATTAAGTGTTATATGAAGGGCTATCAGAGGAGAGCCCCTTAATGAAAGTGGAGCATAGAGAGACGAGGCAGCGGCGGCTGAGCTACAGAGGGAGGTGGGAAGAAATTGAGCTAGAAGTGGAGGAAGACCGGAGCATGAGACGAGGAAAATCAGGAGAGTTTTATGTGGGGAAAAAAAAATCGAGATGGTGAGAGGGAGAGGGCCTGAATATTCAGCAGCTGTGTCCAGACTTGCTGACTCTGTGTGTTCATGCTCTGAATGTACCATGAGAGGTAGACATTGTGCTCAGGAAACCACAGTAGGAAAGCAAAAGGACAAGAGGTGGCAAAGGAAAGAACAAATGCTTGTAACGGCAAAAGTCAGACAAACAAGACGTGTTGGGCTTTATCAGCCTTATTCTGTTTTCCAGTCTGTCTGTGCAGGGCTGTATGTGTGAACACGGGGAGTTTCCCTAGCCATTTGGTAAAAGAGTGGAACGCCCTGCCTCAGAGGAAAATTCCATCCTCTGCTGCTTCTATGCTGTTGTAAATCATCAGGCTGCGATGTCAACACATTCACTTATCTTATGAATTAAGGGGTTGTCATTTGCCTCGTGTCCTCTTTCCCTCAGCCTCTCGTCATCTTCAGTTAGTGTTGTGCTATGTTTCCCAGAATGCCTCCCCCCCTCCACCTGAAGAGGTGCTTGTACTTGTTGATTTTCAGCTCATGCCTTTTTGGACTTATGGTTGACCATGAGAGGTGCCACTGGTTAAACGTGTGCCTCCTCTGTGTTTGACCGCTCCCACTATGACATTGTTTCAGATAGAAAGCTCAAGAAAGGAGCTCCTACTTGGAACCAGAAATCCGTCAGGTTTATGTGTTTGAATGGGGGTACAGTTGGGTTGCTGAGTTTTTTCTTTAATATGATTTACACTGGGTTTCACGTTGGTATAAATAGGATTGTGTTATCACAATCTGGTTGATGGTTTGTCTCCAATGTTCCTCAGGAGCCACAATTGCCGACAGCTGTTAAAATAAAGAAAAGAAAAAAAAGGAGATCATACATTTGTATGACTGACATACCCCCTTAAGTGACATCGGTAGGGTTACCTGGAACTATAATGCGCTCTCGTTCCCCGCGGTCAACGCGTTCCAGGAACCACACGCGATTAACGAATTCCGCGATGGAGCGACGAACTATTTATCTTATTATTTATGGTAATTTAAAACATTTCTGATCCTCCCCATACTGATATTAAATCACCTTCTATCTGTATTAGCTTTTTCCCAAACTTTTATCAACTGTTTAAAGCACTTTTGTTTCTCATGTAAGTCCTAGACTCACTTAACATAGCGCACTTCCGGATGCTGTCAGCCAATAAAGTGCGCAAAGGGTATCACGTGACTGCCTATAAAAAATCCGCAATGAAGTGAAGTCGCGAGCGTTGATGCACGAATGCGCGAGGGCGCACTGTATACACTAAATGGATTATCAAATGGGATTGCTGGAGCAACATTGGAGAGGGAACTACCCTTCAAGGTTGTCTACACATGATCAGTGACCTAAGCTGTACTGGATGCACACTCAGTACCGTGAGCTCAGCTCGAAGCTGATTCATCATAAATTTTAAGAGCTGTTAAATTGATGTTCAACAAATAAAACACTTTTATTGTAGAGTAGTCAGTGTTCGGTCTGACTTTAGCTCCCTCATTAATTTGAATGAGGGTAGTCCATTCATGCTGGGGTTGTGGTGGGGGGTCGGGGGGTGCCGGTAAGGTGCTTTGCCAAAAGAAAAGTCAGCATTGTTGTTTTGCAAAGAAGTTCAACTTTTGCTGAAACCAAAAGTCATTTTATCCAGCTTTATCCAGGTGCAGCTTTCACTGGACATATAGATGAATATGCCTGACAGGCTACATTACAAAATGAATGCTGTATTTCTCTTCCTTTCACTATTCTAAATCACTGCACTTTTTTTTGGCATTTTTATTCTTATCTCTTCACCATAACTCAATATCCTGGATCATTTATCTTCATCTAACAGTACCTGAAACAGCAGGGTTCTCACTGACTCAGGTCCTAAATTTTTTTCAACACATGGCTGTTTTTGCCCGAAAACCAATTTTTAACTTTTTTATCTAGAGACTCTAGGATTGTGTCTGAGTCAAGTTTTACCTCTTTATTAAACTACATCTTCATTCTTAAGCTTCAGTGTGTGTTTGTCTGACACCAAAAATCATTTGCATAAAGCATTGGATCTATTCAACAACTACTCTGTACAAATATTACAGCATCCAGTTATTCATTTCAGGCAGACCACTGTGTTGATGAATTGTTGTGCCAACGCATTGACCTCAGACAAGTTTACAATGCAACATCCTGTGACAACACACTACATTGGCCAATCCAATGCATGCAAGTGCAGCTTAGTTTTACTTTTTACTTTATGACTATCCTCTTTAGGTCGGTGGAGAGTTGTTGCCCAAAGTGCTGGAGTGTAAGTGTCTTGGGGTCTTGTTCACGAGTGAGGGAAGGATGGAATGTGAGATTGACAGATGGATTGGTGCAGCTTCCACAATGATGTGGTCGCTGTATAGGTCTGTCGTGGTGAAGAAAGACTTGAGTCGCAAGACGAAGCTCTTGATTTATATGTAAATCTACGTTCCTACTCTCAGCTATGGTCATGAGCCTTGGGTCGTGAACGAAAGGACAAGACCCCCGATACAAGCGGCTGATATGAGTTTCCTCCATAGAGTGGCTGGGCGCACCCTTAGAGATAGGGTGAGGAGCTCAGTCACCAGGGAGGAGCTCAGGGTAGAGCCGCTGCTCCTCAACCTCAAGCGGAGCCAGGTGAGGTGGCTCGGGCATCTGTTTCGGATGCCTCCTGGACGCCTCCCTGGGGAGGTGTCCCGGGCATGTCCTACCGGGAGGAGACCTCAGGGAAGACCTAGGACACGCTGGAGGGACTATGTCTCTCAGCTGGCCTGGGAACGACTCGGGATCACTCCAGAGGAGCTGGAAGAGGTGTCTGGGGAGAGGGAAGTATGGGTATCCCTCCTGAGACTGTTGCCCCTGTGATTCCGGCCCCGGATAAGCAGTTGAAGATGGATGGATGGATGGATGGATGGATGGATGGATGGATGGATGGATGGAAGGACGGACGGACGACGGACGGACGGACGGACGGACAGACTATCCTATCTTCGTACTATAGCGGTATAGGCATCATATTTGGACCTGCTCTTCCCGCATTGCGTTTGTGTATTTAAACACGACTTCTTGCAGCAGATGTAAAGCCTAAAGTTACTATCCCTGGAACTCTACTCCCGTCAGCTGTGGAGAGGATATGATTTTTGCGTTAATATTAGAGTGTGTCTGTGTGTGTGTAGGTTTTCAGTCAGCAGACGCATTTTTCAAAGTTTGTCCACATTACTACTATTCATTTAGGACTTGACAGACTTCATAAAATATACAGTATGATGATGAATTAGACAAATATATTCTGTGATTAGTTATTAATTTCTTTGTGTTATGTTATGATTTTTCTCCTTTTTATTGGTAGTAAAGAGTTTCAGTATCACGAGCTACCAACATGCCATGCTTCACATTGATAGGAGCAAACCAATACACGACTCTACAGCTCCCTGACATGCAGTAATGGGTTTTTTTGTTTTTTTTACAGAGACTTCAATAACAGGTTAATTGTCATTGCAGACCATATTACTTTCTTCATTAATATTGATGGATCAGGCAAAACAATATAAAAGAAAGCATTCCAAACCCTGGCTGACGCCTCAGACTAACCACAATATCACAAAAGAAGCAATTACAATGTGTGACTTATGTGAACCAAAAAAAAAACAACAATATCAACCAACTGAAGGTTTCTCCATGAGCTCTCAGTTGTTGCTGACTTTCAACATTATGCAAGCCTGTAAATAATACAACTTTAATTATAAAAATAAAAAATAAAAGGAAACAGGTGTAATTATCAGATTGGAATAGATATAAGTTGCATCATATCGTAGATAAGGCAAAGCTCTATTATGTTAGAATAACAGTCGAGAGTGGTGGAGGCAGATAAACAAGCTCTACCCTCCATGTTACTGTAGAAATCTCCAACTAACAAGGAAGCTCATATAGTATTTTGCACTGGCAGAAAGGATGCCAGCCCCCCTTTTTCTGCACAAATCACCTCTGGCTAAAGGAATGTAGCAGAAAACGAGGGACTCGAGATAGAAGATCAGAGGCCTTAATACGAACCACATTGTGTGTTGTTCTCCTGTTTCCCATCTCCTGTGTTCTCTGCATCAGGAGTGAAACAGCCTTTGATGAATATCTACAAAGAGATTGGAGACTTATAAAGAGCGGCAATTTAACCAGGTATGTTATCTTAAGCCTGGTAATTTGGGAATTCAATACACTCAAAGGGGGAGCCGGGGGAACTGACGGTGTTTATCAGGCGCACTAGCATCAGGTTGATCCATTGAAATGAAGAGTTTCCTTGCTATCTAATCAAAGACTGACCGTATCTTAAGACTGGGGTTATCGCATCTCTTAGCCCCATCCTTTTAATTTATGATCTTTTTCTTTCTACTGCCGCATGTATGTGAGAATAAGTGGACTTTATCAGGCTTTGTCTTTCCCAATTACAGTAGATGAGTTACACACATCTAATCGGGACACCGTCATTCTCCATCAGTTTTTCCGTTGGTAGCGTCCGTCCAACAGCATGCACTGAGAAATGGAGGCAACACTGAAATGCTGCTAATGACCCAAGGATACAACTACTCTCTTTTACTCACCCTCACTCTTGATGTATTTCCCCCCCTTCCTCATTTATGTTTGTGACCATCATCCACCTCTTTACTGCTCTTTGGCGCAGCTGCTTAGAAAGTGCAAGGAGAGAGTGAGAGGAAAGATGAATGAAACAGAATTCAAGCAGGCGAGGAAGCAAAATCATTAAGAGTTAATGTGAAGACAAGCCTGTGTCCAAATGTTATTTAACTTTTATTTAAACTGTGCCGCCCCACAGATTGGAAATAGCCTCCATCTAGGGACGCTGGCCAGGGTGCAGCATCCAGACAAACATAAAATCTAACACAGTAAAACACAGAAAAACAAAACACAATTAAAGCCACATAGCCGAGAGATTTCGTCATAAGCTATCCAACAGGCAACACCTTGGCGTCACTGCCAAACCTATTTAAATCCTGACTAAACAGAGCTAAGACAACTCCATATTGAGTCTGGCACAAGAACATTCATTAACTGTGTAAACTCACCAAAATAGCTCCCAGTTTTAAAGAAGTTTGCAGCCAGTTTCATGAAGAGGGAGTAGAGTACATAAAGGCACTTCAGCCCTGAGCTAGGGGCAGATAAGAAAAACAAGTCCTGAGACTGCAAACACACATTTTACTCCCCCACCCCAATGTCTGAAAGTGAACAAAAAGAAAACAGTGTTTCCCCCAAGTTTGATATGGAGTGGTCAGTGATCAGGTATTGGGGGGTGGGGTATTTGAGAGTGTGAGTGTGTCTGTCCATCCATAGATGTTTTCTCTTTCCATCATAGCTCACACTATCAAAATCAGTACGTCCTAACTAGGTGTTCTATAGAAGTCGGACGATCACTTCTGTGTCGATAGTTCAAACATGTTTAAGAATGATAGTCCAGACTAAATGTAAATTTTCTCACGTAAGTTTAATTTTAATGTGAATTTCTGGTGGGTTTTTTTGTTTTTGTTTTTTCAAGCTACAAGATTAGACTTTAAAACATTGAATATATTAAATTGAGTTGAATAGTAATATGTCAATAAATAAGCAAAACTTAAGCACAACAAACTTTATCTTCATTATAAAATAAATCATATATTTTCTCATTTAAACTGGTAGAAACTTTGATTGTTGAGATGGAGAATAAAACTGTTTTCAGTTTTATGTCATTACTGTGTGGCTCCGAAGCGATGAATGAAAAAAATGTTGAGTCTTGGCACAAGAGTCCTGCTTGTGTGTTTCAAATTTTGATTCACACCAGAAGTTATTTAATGTGTGTCAACACATTTTGGTTTGGAAACAAAAACAGTATTTATTTCTGGATACCCATTAGTTCTCATATAATGTATTCAGATTTGATGATTTCTGATTTATTAGTGAGATTTTTTTATTATTTTACTTTAATTCTGTATTGCTGAAGAAGTAATTAACAGTTCATTGTATCCAGACATACTTCACTAAAGGCAATCACATACTTGATCATTTCCACTAGTACAGCAATTCTACACATGAACATGAATAAAATATGCAAATTAACTCTTTAGCAAGGTGCTTTATGAAGAGCAAAACATTTGAAACTCCCACAGTGGTGTGATTCCTGATATCACCTTTCCTTTTTTTGGCCTGTTTGTGAGTTTGTAAACAGCCTGAATTTTGTTTTATCAGCATTCAGGACACATTTCAGTTGACATAAGGTATCTTGTGCAGTGTTAAAAACAGCTTGTAGGAGTGGGAGGAAGGAGTGAAGGATGCAAGCAGAGTTGTATCATCAGCAGAAGCAATGTAAGTGTTGTCAGCAAACGCAGACCAGAGAGGACTGTATAGACGACTGACAAACTGCTGCCTCACTGCCTTGTCCTTCTCTTTTGAATTTTTTTTCCACTCTCTTTTCTCAACAACAACAGATTTTCTGCGCTCCTCTTGCCAACAATGAGCTAACTTCAATCCTGATACACTTCCTGAACCAAAGATGAGGCCATTCTTGATCTTTTACCATGAAGTGAAGTTTGAGCTCATGCGTTTATTAATTCCAATCTGCCATTTTTTATGCCAAATTTGCAAATAGCCCAAAAAGGCAGGGGGAGAAAGCGGAGAGGCTGGACCTTTGGAACTGGATGGCCTCTTCCAATAGTTGTTGCCATGTTTTTTTGTTGCTGAGACAAACTGTCAGCCAGTGGCTGAGAGCCTGAGCTGCTGTTTGTTAAAGATAAGTGAAAAAGCCAGAGGCGGGAGAGGGAGACAGACAGACACAGAAAGAGGGATAGAGGTTTTTTTTTCTGTTTGTCTGCAGGACATCCAGCTGAAAAGCTCTCACCACCTCAAAGCTGCATCCACTCCATGCTCCTCTGTTTAAACAGTTCACCGGGCCCTTCCCTGTGCGTTTGTCTGACCCTCACTCCTCCCTCCCTGCTCTCAAGGCTCTGTTGGCTTTGATATCGTATAGTGTTTCTGGCAGTCTCCCTCACTCTATCTTTTCCTCCCTCTCTCACTCTCTCCCCGTCTCTCTTCTCTCCCATCCCACAATATTGTAAAAGAGCACAGAGCGCCAGCAGGGACCTGCTCACTGTCAGAGAGAAAAGACAGGGAGGCCTTAGGGGTAGCAAGGAAGGGGGGTAGACATGTGGAAAAGGTGGCAAGAAAGAGAACAACTGTTATCTTTTAATCAGTATTACTCTTTTTTGTCATCTGGTAGCATTTGATCAAATCTATTTGAAGCATTAAATCTGTGCATCATATCAAACTTTTTTTTCCAGGTGTCATCTTACTTTTTCAAATGTGACAAACCTGGTGTCATTTCAAAACTATTAAGTTGATAAGCTAATCAAATTTGTGGTACAGCGCGCCTTCGTTCTTTGCGCTTAATGCGTTCCAGGAACCACACGCGATTAACAAATTTCGCTATCGAGCGAGGAACTATTTATCTTATTATTTATGGTAATTTAAACGTTTATGATCCCTCTCCATACTGATATTAAACCACCTTCTATCTGTGTTACCTTTTCCCACACTCTTATCAACTGTTTAAAGCACTTTTGTCTCTCACATAAGTCCGGGACTCAGAGAACGGAGCGCACTTCTGGATGCCGTCAGCCAATAGAATGCGCATCCGGTATCACGTGACTGCCCTCTAAAAATCCACGATAAGGTAAAGCCGCAAGCGTTGATGCGCAAATGCGCAAGGGCGCACTATATTTGTTTTTTTAATAACTTCAAGATAAGATGGTGACTTTGATGGGATAGTTTCACATTATGGTAAATGTGTTTATTCACCTTCCATTCAAGAGTCAAATGAAACATTTGTTTGTGTTTAGAACGAATTGGAAAAGTATTTTAGTATTGAAACGCACAATTTATCTCACTTGTTTTATAATACAGTAACTCGGAGATAAGAAATGTATAGTCATGCCTGAAAGAATGCACACGCATTGCTATTTTTCCTTTTTTTTTTATTGTGTATGGATTAAATGGAGAAATGACATGATGCTCCTAGGCTAATCTAATCTCTCCATGCCTTCTGCTCCATATTGAAAAAAAAAAATCCAAATATAATATCCCCAGAAAGAACTGTAGGGTTGAATTCATTCTATCAATTCAATTTGAAATAGTTTTTTTTTCTTTATGATACACAGGATCTATGACATACAATCAGCTTATTGACGTGAGTGACCACTCTGTTTGAAAATCCCCAGGATGGTTTGAGAGTGTTTCTTTCTCTAACCAACGATCTTTAGTGGAGCTCACCCCGTGGCTTACTGATAAAGCTACACTATGGTTTAATTCGTGCTTTTGGCTATGTTTGTCATTTTAACCATCAAAAGCAATGATCACTGCTTGGTGAAAACAGAGGCATGCATGTAAATGAATATTTTCTGCATCAACTTTGCTCATAAAACGGTTCAAGGCAAAGTAGCCTCTCAGACTATTAGATATTGGTATTTCAATAGATCTGAGCTACATGGTGCACGTAGATCATCTCAGCAGGAGAGCGATTTTCTTTTATGTAAAGATTGGAATGGCCAGATTATGAATTGAGCAGGCGTGCAACTGCATGATTGCGCACAAACGGGTGATGCACTCGTGCCCACAGTTTGTCATGACCGTTTCTATTTCTATGGCGGTCCAGAGCCCTGGGCCTGGGCTTTTTTTAAGCTTGACCTGACCATTGCAGCATTTCCACCACACATACACACACACTATTCCTGCGCTCCACTGAGGGACCTCCAGGCTACGCATACACACACACATACACATGCACGCACACACACAGATAGATACATAAGTCACCTTCAAGTGTTCACATTTGCAACCTCAGTTTGCTTTTGAGAGTCCGTATCTCAGTGTGTGTGTGTGTGTGTGTGTGTGTGTGTGTGTGTGTGTGTGTGTGTGTGTGTGTGTGTGTGTGTGTGTGTGTGTGTATGTGTGTGTGTGTGTGTGTGTGTGTCTGATTGTTCGTCATCCTCGGAGAGCAACGGCGAGCGTGACTTCATGATAACGGGCTGCTGCTGATGAATCATACCAAACTGTGTCTGTGTTTGCCCGATGAATGTCTGTTTGCTTTGTTGGTTCGCTTCTTTGGAGGACGAAGGCTGTGGGTGTTGTCTTGAATTATTCAATCTCAATATTTGATTTTCCTACACGTGCCCTTTCCGAGCTTTGAGGTGCCGTGTGTTCTCCTGCTTTTTAAAACAGAGTGGTTCCGTTATTACAGTGTAAGCCGTGGCCCCATTGATGTCTTTTGGTGCTATCATTTTTCAGTTTGAAAGTTCTGGGGCTCAGGTCCCCTAAATACACTGTATATCATCTGCTCATTATCTACCTAGTTGTTCTGCCAATAGACAGAGGGGCTATGTTTAATCCTCTAGCAAGACTGCCCCCGACTCAAACACGTGTTTTGGGCGCAGAGAAATAATAATGACCAATTTTATTCTAGACCCCATTAATTAATTATAGGTACATTATTGCTGCACCAGATTTTGTACTTAATGTGACATGTAGAGCTGCAACTAAAAACTATTTTCATCGCTAATTAATCCTTCTGATTATTTCATGATTGATTAATGGACTATAATATTGTACAAACTGTGCAAAATAATAATAATAATAAATTGAACATTTTAGAGCCAAAAGCAGCATCCTCAAATTGCTTGTTTTGTCAGATTAACTTTCCAAAACCTAAAGATTTTCAATTTACTGTGGCATAAAACAGAGGAAAAGCTGCCAATCCTCGCATTTTGGAATCTGGAAACGAGCCATGGCTCTAGGGATAATAAGTCAGTCTGTCAGTCCACCACAGACTGAAATATCTCAACTACTATTTGACGGATTGCCGTGAAATTTTGTACAGTCGTTCATTACATCCCCTGAGGATGAATCCCACTGACAGAATCCCTCCCTGACTTTTATTATAGTACCACCAGCAGGTTGAATTAAAACATCTCAAGACATTGAAGTTTTCTTGAGGATCGTTTTATTGTTATCATCATCATTATTATTACAAGAAACAAACTGTATTGCACACAGAAGTGAAAAGTAAAGTTTAAACGTCTGACTAAGCATCTGAAGTCTGTTATTCCTGTGAAAATTACATCCAGCAAAGAAACCCACCAGCGATTTCTGAAAAAGTACAAAATAATTTGTAAATTTCATGAATCATTTAGTCATTTCAGTGCTTGATTATACCCTCCATAGACGTTGGTGAATATTTTATTGGAACTCTCTCAAGGTTAATTAGTTTTTGAACATCTGCTTTTCAAGTATGAACCAGTCCAGCGGTGCTCTGGTGGATTGCCGTCAGACCAAACTGGCCCTCAGAGGAGGACCAGTTTGGTCTGACGGCAGCTTAGGTGTTTTGCACGTCTGAGTGTGTGGATGTTTCTACTTGTGTGTGCATGCATGTGCAACTGTGTGCCGAGCAGCAGCCAGGACCAAGGGGTTA
The DNA here is from genome assembly GCF_040054535.1 of Antennarius striatus. Lineage (NCBI taxonomy): Eukaryota > Metazoa > Chordata > Actinopteri > Lophiiformes > Antennariidae > Antennarius > Antennarius striatus. Next base: position 7,874,156 of record NC_090794.1, read on the forward strand.
GCAGCAGTCCTCTGGGACATCCCGACCCCTGACCTCTATTCCATAAGTCTCTGCTGCTGTAGCTGACATAAAAGGAAGACACAGTCAGACCTTACAGGATGTGATTGTTCCTGCTCTGCTTCTTTCAAGCCCTCTGAAACCCTGAGATTTGTCGTCAGGGAAAAGCAGGAAATATGGAGAAGGGGAACAATTTCATGGGTTGAAAAATGCAGAACATCACAAGGTTTCCTACAACTGGTGTTGACTTCTATGTAGCATAAGTTATTATTTTCTGGTCTCTGAGAGAGTTCTCATTTTCCCCTTCTCCATGTCGGTCTCCCTTTCCCCTTCCATCCATCCAGCATGTGTAGGAGGCATAAAGGTCGTCCTTTTGTCATCAAAACTCCAGATTAGTTTTGCCTCGGTGCATCTGACTCTCTCCTTTATCACTGTGGCCAGAGGAGCCACAAGGTTCAGCTCACCCCTCTGCAAAGTAATAACTCGTACCAGCTACTATTCCATTCTTCATCACTATCTCCTGTACTACTATTACTAGTCCATTTTGGGTTAGAGGGATTATTTTCATGCCGCTGGCTTTATTGGGCTGTATAGTGAAGATTGGCAGCAAAGCGAGTAGCGGGAGGATGTGACACGCAACATATTTCACAAGCTGCGATCAAACTGACAAAGTTGTAATAGTCGCTTCAGTCCGCTGAGGCCCAGAGCCGAGTTTATGTGCACTGCTGACAGCATGTCATCAGCCCTCGTTGGTTTTATTTTAATATTTCTGCATTAATGTCGTTTTGGGGGTTCTGTGACTTGATGACTTAGGCATTTCCCTGAAAGTCAGTTTAGCTAATTTTGCAGCACCATTCAGGAAAGGAAACAAAATGAGGCATTTTATTGAAATGTTTCTTCTGGCTTCGGCACTCGACTCGCATACGAGCTAGGAAAAAAAATAGAAAAATCTGCCATCAGGGAACGATCATCCGAGGATTATGTAAACGTGGTGTGTGATTTAGACAAGTATCTGCAAGAGCACGGATGCACTGTTAGATGATTATCCTGTCAATTAGAGCTCAGAAGTTAGCCGACACCTTCTCTCTCCCAAAGGAGCTAGTTCACCTTCTCCCCTTTGAGCAGATGCTGTGGCCCCTGCCTCCAATTACAAACCCTTAAGAGAGTCTCAGAGGTCAGCGGGGTACGTCAACATTTTTTCAAAAACCTAAACCTAAAACAAAACAATTTACTTAATTGAAATTTGATTCTTGATTTTCAAGGTGCATCGTCTAACGTGAGGGTTGGTGATTTTAATTGGTGCACTAAGAACTCGAGAATCTGCAACAAACTTTGGTTTTATGTGTCTGTTCATTTCGTCAAATGATGGTGGGGGTGTATTGACGTATTGATTAATATAATGTTTTAATTGCAGTGGTGCATCATTGGTTGCTGAGTCTGTTTGTAGCTGGATCCAAGAATGATGAAGCTTTTGTCAATGAGTAGATCCAATAAAAAAACAAGTACCCCAAATAGAAACTCAAATTTTATATTATTTTGTCGTGACCTTGATCCATTAGATGCATCACCTGACACACACTACCGATCAAAACTTTGGAAACACCTTCTCATTTAATGGCTTTCTTTATTTTATGACTATCACTACATTGTAGATTCACACAGAAGGCATCTAAACTATTATATAAATATAAAACTATGTTTTATGTAGACTCTTCAAAATAGCCACCCTTTGCATTGATGACTGCTTAGCATACTCTTGACATTCTCAAGCTCCATGAGGTAGTGGTCTGAAATGGTTTTCCAACAGCCCTGAAGGATTTCTAAAGGTACTGAGTCCCTGCAGTCCATCTCATCCCAAACCATCTTGAATCTAACATATGAAACATATTTAGAGTTCTTTCACAATTTTTGTTTGTTACTTTACTCATATATCTTGCTTCATAGTTTTGATGTCTTCAGTATGTATCTACAATGTAGAAAGTAATAAAAATAAATAAAAACCACTGAATGCTAAGGTGTGTCCAAAGAGTGTGTGATGATTGCTTGTCATTAGGATGTCCTTTAATTTAATATGACAGATGCTCCTGGCATTAATTTCACCCTGCTAAGTAATTAATTAAGTCATTATTTTTTACATTAAATGTGTTTTCTATAAACAATAGAAATAATCAGAAAATGCTTTCTAGAAATTGAAAACAATAGTTCAATAAATTCTAATCAGAACTCAGTTTGCAGGTTGCTCGGTTCAGATTATGTCAAAAATTAACCTTGGAGTTACTTTTGCTTACGCGGTTTCCATTTCAGAGGAGTACAATGAAACCACTCTTACTTTATATACTAAAATTAAGCTGCTTCTTGGTGAAACACCGTGTATTGTGGATGGAAAAAAATATTCATGACATATATACATTTAGTCAAATTTTTTCCTCCAAACTTCAATAAATTACAAAAATATATCAATCAAAAGTTCTTAGAACGCAAAAGTCATATTCCTCAAGAGTTCTCAATGTGACACCACAACAATTAATTGAAAATTGTTTTTTAATTAAATTTTCTGATGATAAATTTGTGTTAATTTGTTATTCATTTAGCCTCCGCTGTCATTTAAAATTATTGAACAGAGGCTGTTTCACTGGCGGAAGAAGTTTAAGTGCTCAGATCATGCACTAATTTTCAGCCTTTGTTACCTGACAGTTTCATGAAGCCTTTATTCATGACAGCATAATTACAGGAAGAGTTGGACTTAACAGGGCCGCAGTGGCTCAGTGGTAAAGCGGGCAGTAGAGCGGGTCGTCCTATGATTTAAGATCGGCGGTTTGATTCCCGCTCCCGCCACCCCAAAAAATATCCGGAGGTGAGCTGACAGTGGGAGGTGTCAGCTCACCTCCGGAGCATTGCCAAGGCACCCTTGAGCAAGGTGCCGTCCCCTTTACAAATTGCTCATTTGAGGCGCACCAAGAAGGAGCTACCTGCCACTGTACCTCCCCTGCATGCCTACAGGCCCCCTTGTGTGTGTGTGTGTGTGTGTGTGTGTGTGATACAGGGGCCTGTACTCACAAATATATATGTATGCATGCGTTTGAATCAGTAGTTAGAGTGTGTGTTCTTAATTTCCCTTCGGGGATCAAACCAGTATATAAAATTTTAAAAAATTAAAAATTACCAAGTGTTTTAATGGAGAAACCTATTGACTCTAATTGAATCATGTCTTTTAGAGTGCAGAAAGAACCAGTGTGTTGCTGGGGTCACAATGGAGACGCACTGCACGGATTACAGATGCTTTAAATTCCCATCCGTTTGCACAGACACTCGGATGGAGCATGTGCTCACAGTCCGATGCGCAAAACACAAACGCATGGAAAAAAAACAAAACACATGCGCCTGGTAAGCCAAATGTGGACATGCCAAACAGAGATGAACACAAATCAAAACAAAGCATGCAAACACAAAAGACATCCAGAGAATGAAGAAGACAGAGAGAAAAGCACAGTCCCATCTGTCAGACAAATGTGAGGATGCGTCTCACATACGCATACACACACACACACATACACTCATATGCATTTACACACACACTACAGGCATCATTTAGTCTGAAATTGAGCGATATCTGCCTTTGTCCTTTCACAGTTGGTCCTGAGGGGCTGTCGTAGAAGTTGCATGAAAGTTTGTTTAGAACTGAGTGCGTTAAGCTTTATGAGAGCCCACGGGAGACATGGTGGCACACACACACACACACACACACACACACACACACACACACACACACACACACACACACACACTCAGGCACGAGGCTTGGGCGGCAGCTCACTCTGGCCCCAACCAACAGTGAGGAGTTTGTTGTCATAGCAACAGTAAAATGAGATGACTTTACTGTCAGCCGTAATGTTTCATGGCCCCCTTGCCGCTATGGCAACATAACAAGGAGGAGGAAGAGGGGATGGAGAGCATCAGAGCCATCTCTGCCTTCCAGTGGACTCCTACCAGCAGCAACACTATGGTGCCTTTCTTAAGACAAAGGCACACACAGTGACAAGCGTCTCAAACACAAGCGTAAACACACACACACCTTCTTAAAGCCCACCACACACCCGCTACACTCTGCCCATCCCTTCGATTATGCGCTGACTATTTTCAGCCACGTTGTTATTTTCACTGGGGCAATTTGAATTCATTATGCTCAATGTCAATATTGGTGCAACAGCATTGCACCTCAGACAGGTACAGCTTGTTGAATGAGCGCACATGCTGTCAAGCAAGTCTGAGATGTGAAAGGAGAAGTGGAGAGGAGATCAAAGATGTGCAGCTCCGTGAAGCGTTTCCTAGCACCGTGGAGAGGGAGGGATGGAGCGGCGAGCGATTGTGAGCCAACTATACACGGATCACACATGGATCGCCATCATAGAAGCTATACATTGTGGTTCTATATTTAGCTCAGTCCTTCCACCACAGCCTATCAACACCGTTAAGCAGAGTTATCAACGCTGATAGAAAACCAGGAGAAATACAGGAGACTCACACAGAGAGAGAGAAAGAAAAACATCGAACGAGCTGAGTTGTTTTGCTCTGTTGCCATGGAGACACATCAGCCGAAGCTGTAGTGAAGTGACAGTTGTCACGGCACAGCAGGTTGCCATGGGTGACAGCTGTCAGTCAATCACGAAGAGTGAGGGGACAGATCGGCCAACGATCACCTTGGATTAGAGAGCCATCGCGCCACACGAGCCAGTCGGAACATATCTGGACTTAATCCTCATGTATTAATGGCACTGCTCTGTGTGTGTGTGTGTGTGTGTGTGTGTGTGTGTGTGTGTGTGTGTGTGTGTGTGTGTGTGTGTGTGTGTGTGTGTGTGTGAGTGTGTGTGTGTGTGTGTGTGTGTGTGTTTAGTTTTGTACTTGTGCACATTCACATAATTTTGTGAACTTTCCTTTTACCCTTGCTTTGCTGTAACGTGTGTTCAGGAAAACATGATTTCTGCCCTGTCTCTTGTGTGCGTGCTTCTGTGGTCACATGTCCATCCTAGTGAGGGTGTGTATTTGTGTCCAGACTGCGAAACATGTTCACAGGGTGAGTGGAGCAGATTACATTTAGCTGTAGCTGCTCGGTACTTCCCACAGCTGCCTCTGCTAGAAGACAATCAAAAGCCTTGTTGTGAGAGTCTGATTGTGTTGTGATACCCCTTCAATTACTGCACTCTTATTGCATCTAACAAGCATGGCGTTTTCTCTTAAGTTCAGAGGATAATTGATGATTGCGATTTGGTGGGATTTGTACTCACGGTTTAATTTTTTTTTCTTGGAAATCCCCCTGATTGTGATCATATCTAGATCATTCCCTGGTGTGGAACCAATTCTAACCACTGAACTCTCAATAAATTTGTCAAGTTATGAATCCAGCTGTTAAAGTTTATTCTGCTCTCCTCTGTAGCTCCAACCTTGACACTAGCATTTAGTCCAACTGTAATGATGTTAAAGCCAATAATCTCTGTGACCCTTCAGCCATTAGACCTTAAACAATATTCCACTTGTTATGACAGCAGCCCCATGTAATGTCAATACTTTGCTGGTACTTCAGTAATTAGAGGGTGGTTGTACAAGGCAAGACTTCCTCAACCAATGAACCACTAAATTTGCCCTCCCAGTCAGAGCACAATAAAAAGCTGCAAGAAATATGATGAATTTGCCCCTCAGATCCAACACATCCTAATTGGGTGTATGTTCACAGTTGTGTCTCCACCCTTTGGCCTTAAACAAAAATTAACACTTTGTGTGTGAAGATAACTGACTTTCTTAACCGACCCTTTCTTAACTTTTCTACATTCCTTCTATCATCTTCCTCCCTCCTTCTTTGCCTCTTCCCAACCTCCTCTTCCTTCTCTTTCTGCTGTCCTCCAGGAGTGAGCCCTGGGCTGGATGGGACCCACCATGCCCCCCAGTAAGAAGGCCCAGAGCCCCAGCAGCGGCGCCAGTGCCTCACAGGGTATGAGCCCACCATATCGTCAGGTCGATGCTGCCACAGCTGCCTCTGAGGCTGAGGCGGCCGACCTCTCCCTGTCCCTGTCAGCCTCTTTCTCCAAAGCCGAGGATGAGGAGCTCACCAGCCTTTCCTGGCTCCACGAGAGCACAGATCTCCTCAACAGCTTCAGCCACTCTGGGCTGCGTAGCGTCTCCCCTCTGCAAGACCCCGACGGTCAACATCCCCGCTCACCTTCCTCCTCGTCTCCCTCTCCAGACGACCCCCTGCTCAGCGATCCACACTCAGCATACGACTTGGCTGCAGGGGTCAACCGAAAACCGCCGTACTCCTTCAGCTGTCTGATCTTCATGGCCATTGAGGACGCGCCAAACAAGCGACTGCCAGTGAAGGATATCTATGGCTGGATCCTGGAGCACTTTCCTTATTTTGCAAGCGCCCCCACAGGCTGGAAGAACTCTGTGCGCCACAATCTGTCGCTCAACAAGTGCTTCAAGAAGGTGGATAAGGACCGGAGCCAGGTAAAGACCTGATCAGCTGTGTAAACACGCATGCATTAGCATTTCAATTAGGCTGATTATTAGGCTGCAATATTGATTACTAGACCATCACATACTGGATCTGATTAAAACAAAAACTAAACTGAGATGAAAGTATTATTGTGATATCAAAACTCCTTAACTTGGAGGTTCAATTTTACTTTTTGTGTTGTTTTGGTCGAAACATGATTTTAAGGTGACTCTGAAGGTGAGTCATGTTTTCCAGTGACTTATCTGGGATACTACACCAAAGGAATGGGAGTTTGTCACTGATGAATTTCTTATGGGAATCTTGCATATGTCATCTTCAGATAAACGTTTTTGTTTTTATTAATGTTTTCAAGAATTTCTTACTTTTTTTCTTTGTGTTCAAAACAGAAAATGGAAATGGAATGTTTTGTTCTAGTTTGGCTTTGAATGAAGCATTTAAAACATTTCTAAACATTTCTAAGTATTCCCACTTGCGTAGCTGTCGGTACAGTATGAGCTCTCCTGGTTAAAACAGGTATTACTTCTTGACATTGATTTCAAACAATAATAAACCAACCATGAAAACATTTTTACCATGATCCTAATAGTAGTTCAAACAAAATGACAGTTATTGATCACTGAGTTCTTTTAAGCAAGTATTGATTATTTTTTTAATCTATAAATGCCCATTCCTTCAAAGATACAGATAAGGTTTCCAAAGCAGAATCAAGCAATTAATGTTGTGCTCATACGCACAATTCTGTAAGTTTCTACTAGATATATTGCGTTTACTATACTCAAAACATTACTGTGCACCTAAATTAGTATTTGTAATATCAATTATTCTAAATATTGTGATTTCACTATTTTCATTGAAGTCCTGCTACTCCTTGACAGAACAGTAAAAAGCACAAAGTGACCATTTTTCCTTTCAACCACCAGCTCTATTCCCAGTAATGCTCATCCCCATTTCAAACCATTTCACGGTTTTCCTCACGATCGATCGTATTCTGAATAGTTATTTGGTGAAATAACACTGTTGCCACGGTAAACACACAGCCCATTATTCGCTCTATCATGTGTGGTTGTAACTTATTTGGCTGCCAGACAGTTATCCGCCGTTTGCAGTCACATCCATCTTGAAGTCAAACATATTCTCTATTTTGTCTACAGCTGTACCAGATTCGGCCTTATCAATACTTGATGATCTCTGCTTTTATAGTTCTCTTTCACTCAGACATTCTCGTCTTCCCTAGTGGGAACGGCATTTCGCTTTTGATTTAAGTTTCAATACAGTCTTTTATAGTGGATTTCCTATCCAGATTTGACTCCATTAAAGACTCGGGGTAAACGGGGAATGAATCCCTCACTCAATTAGGGCTAAATTAATACTGGAGGATTTAATAACACAGATGCCAGAAGACTTTAGATTTCATCTCACCCGAGGGTGTTGGGGGTGGGGGACAAACAGGGACGATCAATGCTAGCTTTCCCTTTTTAGCTTGATTGAGATTGTACCAGGGGATACGAGAGCTTTTTCTGCTTTCCTTGACCAGCGTGTGAACCTGAACCCCTCTAGTGTGTGTGTGTGTGTGTGTGTGTGTGTGTGTGTGAGTGTGTGTGTGTGTGTGTGTGTGGCATCTTCTGGAACAAAATGGATGAAGGATGAAGACGATGTGGTGTGTGTTTCATGTGTGTGTCTGTGCACACAACCTCCCGATATGCTGTCATCTGGCCCTTGACTACAACGGCACAGAGTTTCTCTTGTATACATATCTCCATAGTAACTGGATTGCAGTTGACATGAAAGTATGCTGTTGCTGTAGCAACGGGAAAACTGATTTGGCTTTCCTGACTTAGGCACGCGTGCATGTGTGCATGCATGTATGTGTGTGTGCGCGCACATGCTCGTGTGTGTGTGTGTGTGTGTGTGTGTGTGTGTGTGTGCGTGCGTGCGTGTGTGTGTGTGTGTGTTTGTGTGTGTGTGTGTGTGTGTGAGTGAGCAGCATGTGCAGAGGTGATTTTGGCAAGGACAGCCTGTCTTGTCTTCCTGTCGCTGCACACCGTTTAAGACAGCACGCTAATTAACCCTTCAAACCTATTCCCCCCCTCTCATGAGCAAACACACACTCCCAAACACACTCAGGGCATGTCTGACACACAAACACAGTGCGAACTCACACACGCTGTAAAGCATGCATGAATGCTTAAAAGGACTCACAGACACAAACAGGCGAGCTCTGTGTCGGCGAAGAAATGAGGGCACATCTCTGCAGACTCCCACTCTACCTGCCAAGTGCTGTGCTTTATCTGAAGCCGCAATTACAGAATCTCTGTAATTTTAGTCACACTCCACCATTCAAAGCTTTTCACTGAGGAATATATGAATGTGAATATTCCTTATTTCTTGCGTTTGCTTTTTGTGATTACCTGTTTGTGCCTTTTCCCTGCAATCACACGGTCAGGCTTATTCTTCTGTTGCGTTGCTCGTTACTCCCCTTTGTGAGGGACTAAAGGGTTCGGGGAAGGGGAAGTCAAGTTAGTGTGGTGAGGGATTGACGCAGACAGAGGAGAAGAGATAGTGAGAGACGGGAGGAAGCAAGGAGAAATGACTTGCTGTGAATGCACCAAATCATATTTCCATCAATTTACAGAGGTGGAGATTAATATGACAGTGGCCTATTTGTTCCAGTGAGTGTGTTTCTGGGTCATATCCAGGCAGATGACACGATGGGCACTGGTTTAGAATAAGCTTCCTCCTCTATGTGTGTGCATGTGTGCGTGAGTGCGTGTGTGTGTTCATGTCAGTCATCTGTGCATGTGAGGAGAGCGTGAGAGTCCCACGGTTTCCATGGAGTTGTTTACAAACAGGATTCCTTGCTGTGTTGAATGACATGCCTTAATGACAAGTGTTGTTGCCCTCAGACTTTTGGGTCAGCGCTGAAGATCAGTGTCGTAACAGTACTAGACACACACACACACCCTCACACAACCACTCAAGGAGATGCGTTTCTCAAAGCCTCTTATGAAATCACAGCAGAGACAACAGGCGGTTTTGTAATCTAAGTCTCAGTATGAATTCTCTGGGTCTTACACTTAAGTCTGTCATCTCTAACTCAGTCTTGCCTTCTTCAGATGAGAGGCGTCCTTCATTCTTGATGTGTTTTAACTCTGAACATCTGGAGTGGTCTCACATTTGTCTGATTAAGGTGTTTTTTTTGTTGTTTTTTTTATTTCATTTGTCAGCAGGTTGCTGCTACCAATGTATCTGCTAAAATTAATATGCTTTCACTGGCTGTTCTCTCAAATCACCAAAACTTGATATGATTTGAAAACTCTTAATTTTCCCAGGATATTGGAACGGATTAAATGCATGCAAGTGGACAAATGTGCATATATTCAGTAGAGATGACAGCTTTAGGCTGAGATGCGATCAAACAAGGAAGTAAAGGGACAAAAAAAAAAGCAATGGCAGGCCTTTGTGCCTCATTATGTATTTTGTAATTGTATATTTTCTTCCTGAAGATATTTTCAGAAAATGAAATACATGCAACAATATTTTCAATGATTTTCATTATTGTTCTAGTTTACTGTCAGCAACAACAGGGGGTTCTTGTTGTTGTTTTTGTCAAGTAAAAATGCCATGAAATGCTTAAACAGAATCTGCGCAGTATTGACCTGCAGAAAAATTCAGCTGTTTGATGAATGGAGAATTTAGAAGCTAATGACTCAGATATTTGCAATATATGTAGGAAATTAGATGTATTATATGACAAGTGAGAAACATGACAGAATACCGGTTGTCTAAATGTCAGTTGTGTGCTGGCAGGTTATCCGTAACAGTTTCATGAGGTGACAGTAAGTCAGTGCTGGGCTTAAACCAAAAGAAGATTTAATACCACCTTAATATGCCATTAAATTACATAAATGGTTTGTTTTTGTTTGTTTTACTTACCTTGTACTGTATATTATATAAACCCAACATTTGCGGTTTGTGATGACAAACCTGGATGTCACAATCCATTTGTTAAGTGCAGCCTAAGGGAAGCAATTTAAACATTAGTAATATTTGTTCTTGGCAGTGTCCTTGGAGAACTTTCATAGATGTGAAAATTATGCCACCATGATAAACTGAGAAAGAACCAGAACCCGAATTACCTTCCTGAAATTAACTGTGAGATGACAACTTATTATAGCTGGAATGGGAGTTGCTTGTATTGGACCAGGCCCAGGTTGGGCTGCCCATAAACTGCATTTTGCACACACTTTATGAGCATGTATGAAAAATTCTAGTCACAGATTTAAGTTTGAGGGAACAGTTACACAATGTGAGATTGGTAAAAAAAAGAAAAGAAAAAGTCTTGTGAACTAGATCAAATATTTTGAATTCCAGTAGGCCCATGTCTTTAGGGAATCTGGAAATGTCCCCAATGTTTCCAAATGACCTGCAAAGCATAAATGTTTTCCCTTTATTTATCTTTGAGCGAAGCAGGGACTTAAATCCCTAACTGAGTTGTAAAAGCTGATGCAAAAGACTGAAATTTAAAAATACATACATGAGAAACACAGATGGGGGCAAACTTTGGTTGAAATTAAAACCACATGGGAAGGCAGTTTTGTTACCAGTCAGCAAACCTTAAGTAGATATTGACACATAGCACCCAGGTCCATTTTTAAATGTACCGTACTGTCAAACAACTTGTCGTTCAGTGTCGAGCAATTTTATTGGAAGAAATGTTTTGATCTTCTTCTTTTTAATCTGTGAAACATTTCCCCTCTTCTACTGTAATTCTCGTCTCACTTATCTGCTTCAGACCTCATGTCTGGATATTTTAATCAACGTTCAGACATCTATCTGGTCCACACTGTTATTAAGCTACAGTATACAATACTGATAATCCTCTGTTTATCTGTGTACGTACAGAAAGTATGGAGGAATCCTTGTATCACAGTTGTGCGTAATCAGCTTAAACACTAGCAGGGTCAATGCTGCTTTTCTGACTGCGTATCCATTATTGAATTATATGAAGTCATAATACTTGAGATTGGTAGCATAGCATGCTGCACATGAAAAGCATTGGATGACTGACTCTCTTGCGCTGTCGCCTTGTCGACTGGCAGCTGTGTGCTCTCTGTTCATCGTATGTTTTTTAAATTTAATTTTATGACTTTGTTTAGACCAAATTTACTCCCCCTCGCATAAACAGCCCACATGAACTGTTGGAGTCTGCACAGTTTAATGGTTGACATGTTTATTGTGATTAAACTATTTACAGCTCTAGTTTCAGTGGTCGTCAGTAAATAGTAAATAATGGCATAATAACACTGTTTAGTCATTTGTTATATATTTTTCTGGATCACCTGAAGCTTCCAGTTCTTAGCATAGCCATTACCATTGTTTAAAAAGAGGTAAAGATTATAAACAAATTCTGTAATTTTATCGAAATTAGTTTTTATTCGTGCATTTTTAAATTACTCATAAAAGAGGAAATTTGTGTGGGACTATTTTTGTCTGTGGATGAATACACTGCTGTCTTGGTCTTTGTAGACAGAAAGGACAGAACGGAAGATGCCCTACAAGAGAAGTTAAGACTTATTCTGGTTTTCTATTGCAATGTTTAAGAGCGTACTATTGATCCACTGTCATGAAATAAAATACGAAGTAGGAACCATTGGTTAGTTAGAATACAGTGCGCCCTCGTTTCTCGCGGTTGTGAGTGTTCCAGGAACCACACACGATTAATGGAATTCCGCGACAGATCAACAAATTATTCATCTTATTATTTACGGTAATTTAAACATTTATGAGCCCTCCCCATATTGATATTAAACCACCTTCTATCTGCATTACCTTTTCCCACACTCTTATTGACTGTATAAAGCACTTTTGTGTCTCACGGAAGTCCGAGACTCATGGAACGTATCGCACTTCCGGGTGCCGTGAGCCAATAGAATGCGTGTATGGTATCACGTGACTGCCTACCAAAAATCTGCGATGAGGTGAAGTCACAAGTGTTGATGCTCAACTGGGCGAGGGAGCACTGTAGTTCAGTTCCATGCTTGGAAAACAGCTGTCATGATAAAAACACAGGGACTGAGTAAATCCTCACTAACCCACAATAAGCTGTTTTAATATTATTCAGGCTAAGGATCAAAAACAGTTTTTTACTGTCATCTTTTGGTTGTCCTTACATTCCATCTCACACCAGTTCACTGTCATTTTATACGAGGTTGTGTAACAGTGCTGCAATGATGACGATTCATTTTTGTTGTTTGAAGAAGGTAATGGAGGAACAATGTAAGCTGGTGATTTACTAGCAAAACAAGTATGTCGCTAACACAGCTGTGTCTGCATTGACTGTGTCATCTTACGTTAATGGCGAGCAGTGTTTAGTAAAGAATTATAGAATAACATTTAGCGTCTGTTCCATTCAGCCTGTTTTGCTTTTAGCTAGCTGCTAACTGCTACTAGCTGCTTTTTAAGCCTTCAATTTGGAGCCACAGGCACGATATGTCAACAAATACACACCCCGATCCTACCTTTAAGCCTTACCGTGGGATTCTGCCTCCGCTTTCTCATCACGCCTTTGTTGTGTTGTATCTTGAACATGTTGCCTAGACGGGGCCACAGTTGTGAGGCTTTAGGGCTGAATCTTTCACCATTTTTGCAAAATAAAAAAACACCTTTATCCTTCAGACACAGTGTGTCCGTACACAGAGGTGAATAATCATTTGTTTCCATGCACAGTTTGGTTCAACTTGTCTGACAGATTGGCTTGTTATTTCACTTCAAACCATGCACACATGCATTTTAAGTCTGATTAAACTTTAAAGTATTTTGACATAACACTTGAAAAACAGTTAAAAGAAAAAAAAAAAGAGGCCCAATGTGATTGTGATTCTCGTGTGGAGACTGAATTACAGATAGCAATGCAGGGGAAGTAGTACAGTGTTATTGGAGAGGTCAGTGGCAGCAGGACTTTTAATATCTACCATTTCCAAAGGAGACCAGCCCCCACAGCTTATATAAGACAGGAAACAGATGTTGGCAACACACAATCATCTCTCTCTCTCTTTCTCTCTGCCATTGTCTCCTCTTTCTTCTTCCCCTTTTGTATCCCGTTCACTTTATGATCTGTCCCAGACACGTTACACTGATATTATTTCCATCAGGATCTGTCTCTACATTGCTGCAGTCTGACAGCACATAGGCAAATGAAAATGGCTGCTTTCCTAATCAAAACTGTTGTAGTGACACAGATACATATAATTAAATCAATTTCTGCTCTGTGTAACATTGCTTAAAACTTGCAATTTGAAGTCTAATGCAAGGCCCATTCGGCTTTATCTCATACGGAATGCAATATATTTAGAAGTCAGGGTTAATGTTGAGAGTTGTGGATTATTTGTTGTATAATCCTGCTCTTTAGCAGCAAACACTGCAGTGATTATTTTCCTGCACACACACATGCGACTGTAAACACATCATCCAGAAAGCAGTGCTTATGTGAGAGGAGTGAGGCTCAAAGGTTCAAAGGATGCTGGGAGAAAATAACATAAATGGAGACCACAAACACAGTGTCGGGTGAATGTCAGGACTGCAGTCCTTTATCACCTGCTTTTACGTTGTGAGATACACCTTGTGGAGGTGAGCTATTTTTAAAAAAACTGTCATACAGTATCAAAGTTGAACCCCACTGAAAACTCAAAGCTAATCTCTGACCTCAGGCACTTTGGCGATAATCGATTTTTGAGACATGCTGCCTTTTTCTCAACTTTGGGAATTTGTCAGAAAATGAAAAGTCCACTTCACCTCCCCTCTCTTCCAAGCCAAATGATGCCTGTTACCAAGGCGACTGCTATAACCCAGGTGGCAAGCCCTTCCTGTGAGTTGCACCCTGTGATTGGCCTATCGACCGGGTTGAGGGGGGGGGCTGCCCGAGCGAGCGTTTTGATTGGCTGGCTGGTTGGCAGAGGCAAGAGCCTTGACAGATAGAGATTCTGTAGAGAGCATTGATTTAATCGGCTGCCAACCAGGTAGTAGACAGTAGGCATACACACACCTACACACACACACATTGCTGGCAAGCTGGAGGTGCAAGGGGAAATTTGGCCCAGCGGGGGTCACCTCTGTTGACGCGAGCGTATGTGTGTGTAATATCATGCACTCCAGGAGAGGCGTTGCTGGCAGTAATAGAAGCACTCCCAGGAGCATACCATGCAGGGTAATATCACACTCCCTAGGGAAGTCTCCATACAAATCCCCCCTGCAAAACATGCTATATGTGGCCTGTGTTCAACTCCACTTTATTGCTAATGCCAAGACTGGAGGACAAAAATCAGCAGCACCCACACATCGGATTAGCTTCTTACATTTTCACGAGGTCAGATGTCCTATTGAGGTGTGTACAGTGTTTGACTTTGACTGGTTCACAGATACCCAAGGGTTCTTCATGGGCATTCACAATGTCCCATTTGAATTGTGCCATCTCCCTCACTCATTTCTTTGGTACTAATAAACAGAACAGTATCTGCTGTCAACATTTTTGCACATTAAAGTTTGTTAACTTCTTATTTTTACACATTTCAGTGTATTTTAAAAGGTTTCACAACTTGGATGGGGGGGTGGTCAAAAGTTTTGTTTGAAATTACATTTTAAAGGTAGAAGTGAGAAGGTGAAGGAAAGAATCCTTAGTCCTGACCAGACATGCATCTTATATTACTTTAGAATAGCTTTTTGGTGACTTTGAGGGCTGATTATTTCAGAAGAAATATTAAAAATTGTTCTTATGTCATGTGATAATTAATTTTTGTGAATATGTTATGTTCACTGCTTAATATATGATCTCTTGTGAGCTTCTCTTGAATTCCCTCCTCACTGCACTTAGAGTTGTTTGATAAGTCTGTCTCATTCACTTGTGTCTGTTTGTCAGATCTATCCAAGAACCTTTCTGTCCCTGAGTTGACTTCATTTTAGCTCTCAGGCATTTGAGGAATAACAGCCCAGAAGCACGAGTGCAGGGAAAATAAATCCACTTCTGTTATGTCTCGGTGTCATCAGATCCCCGTGTGCCATTCACCTTGCACTCAGGTGCGCAACTCTCATCCACTTCAATACAAAATGCTCCTCAGTTCTCAAACTCTTTCTCCAATTAATGCTCACATGTGCATCTCTTGTACATCTGATATTTCCCTCCTAATAGATTCCTTGCAGTATTTGCTGAAATCAGAAGCCTGCAGTCATGACATCTCCCCAGCCTGCAGCCTGTAGCTGTATCACATCACAGAGTGGTACAAAGTGAGCTGAGCAAGAGGCAGGATGGCTTTAATTTTATTTTTCTCTCCCTCTTCCTGCCGCTCTCAGCCTCCATCATGCACAAACTCCAGGTTTTGCCACATTCAGATGACAAGATGAAAGTGCGGCGAAGTCGTAGAAAGATAGAGACGGGTAATGTATTTTCATGGCGGCCCGTCTGAGATCTCTCAGTTCTATAATCTATAGGCTGGTTTCAGTCAGATTGGGAGCAGACAGCTTCATTAGGTGAGTGGTGGGGAGCTGCTTTGATCTAAAAATACACACCGCTGTTGCCTCTGGAGTGGAAAAAGTTAAAGAGACTCCCTGTGTCTTAATCAGAAAAAACTCCAGATTTTTTCAGCGGATGCAGAGGATTGGAAAATATTTTGCAAAGCTTCATGAAGATGTATAAAGTCGGAATCCTCTGAGCATCATCTGCCTGGGGAATATGGGAATCATAGCTCTGCACACAGGTGGCTGTGTATATATGACTCTGGCTCCAGGTGCGGACCTTGGGCTTAGCGTTGGTGTGTTTGTGATGTGCTTTAAATAGTTCTAATGACATTGCTCTCATCCCTCTCTCCATCCCTCTTTGTCTCTGTCTGTCCTTCAGAGCATAGGTAAAGGCTCTCTGTGGTCCATAGATCCAGATTATAGGCACAACCTGATCCAGGCACTGAAGAAGACGCCGTATCACCCCTACTCACCTGGCCTGGCCACGCCCTCTACCTCCCCACCCACTCTTCCTCAAACATTTCATCACAGGTAAGACACTTCAGCTGATTGGTTGATTGCATAATGAGTTTTGAATCATTTTTAAAATTGAGTTAATTGAGAAACCTCCCGTAGAACATAAATAAATTTTAAAAAAAGAACAACATTGGTATTCTCTTTACCAAATTATCAAAACGTCCATGTCTGAAAAAAAATGGATGAATCCCTGTTGAAAACAAAAAATCAAGCTTTTTTTTTTTTTTTTTTTTTTAATTTAAGTTGGTCTTTCTGCATTTCTGCACATTAATTAAAATGAAACTGATTAATTAATTAATTAATTAATTGAAATGAAATAGTACACTATTTGTCATACCACAGTATTGTTATGACATTGTAGAGGCTGCCCTTGGTGCTTCCATAATGTGTCAACACAAGATTGGTGATAATTAATCATCAGCAAGGTGGATATAATAACAATGAAAAATAAACTCACTTTAATGTGATGCAGCCGTTAAAGCAGACCATTAATGACATATTACAATGCATCATAAATGTATTTAACACTGATATATCCTCCAGGCTTTGGAGGATATGTGCACAAAATTTTTGTTTTACTTTCTATTCAGAGGAAAACAGAGTGTTTAAAATAAAATGTGCACCCCTAGAATAAACTCTGGGAAACTTCTTTGTGCTGAACGATATTGGTATTCATTAGATCTAAGTTTTTCCATGAGAGTCAAATCCAGTCACGTCAAGTTAAAATTTCTGCTTTTAAATGTAATCAAATTAAGAAATGCCTACCAATATCCAGTCTTATCATTATACGTGAAATATATTGGATTTATTTTAATGGAAAAGCATTTTTCAAGATTTGACGTTGCTTTCTAAAAGAATTGATACCTGAAGAAATAATCTCCAGGTGCAGTACGTCATGAACCATGCAGACTCCTCCACCCATCCTGCTCTCTCTCGCTCTCTCTCTTTATCTGTCGATCTCTCTCCACCCACCTGCCCCAGGCATTATAAAGTTGACCCACCCCATCCTTTCCTTAAATCTTTCTGCGCGCTGCTTTCACTCCCATCCCTCCTCCCATCTCCTTCCCCCTCAGGCTCATCACAGGTAAAAGAGCTTGTTGCCTTTTCTTCTCCCAACATGTTCACTTGTTCACTTGCTCGCCCTCTCCCTTCCCGTCCATTCCCCTGTTCCGCCTCTCCTCCGGCTCCTAACACTCCTCCGTTCCGCTCCTCTCACTCCCTTACCTCTTTTAATGTCTCACACACCATCCCGCTCATCCTCAGGCATACATTACAACTGGTGAGGCTCCCTCTACTCCGTCTTCTTTATTTATCCATGCTGTGATTTATTCCCCTCGTTCCCTACTCTTTTCACTCTCTCTTCACCACTTTATCATTCAATTAAATCCTCCTTTGTCTGCACTCATTTCATTCTCCTACACCCCCACCCCCCATACATACCTCACAACATCCACCTGTGTTGTTTTCTCCACGTTCTCTCACTCTCCTCTTCTGACCTCTACGCTACCCTCACCATGGCAAACCCTTCCAAGGCATCAGTGAGAGTAGTAGTACGTGTCTTTTCCCCCTTTCTTACACTTGTTCTTACTCTCTCTCTCCCTCTTTCTCTTTCTCTCTCTCTCTCTATGAATACCACACCACCACCACCCTACTCCCCAGCTGATCCGGGCAGGTTGGCTTGCAGAGCCAGCGGACTGTGTAAGACAGAATAATTGGTTCACCATAAAATGTAAAAGTGTCATTTTGAACAATGAGGTATGGGGAAGTGGAACAAATTGGAGGACGGATTCAGAACATGAGAAGGAAGGGGAGGCGGTATGTTGTGAGGAGAGTGGGGAGTGAGGGGGGAGAGGGTGACAGAGAGGGAGGAGGTCGCTCATTTGCATTGTGTCATATAGTGGGTAAGAGAGTCCGTTTCTTACTATGTGTGTGTGTGTGTGTGTGTGTGTGTGTTTGTCTGTGTTTGTCTGTGTGTGTGCATTCAAACCGAGGATGGTATGTATTGGCAGTTCATCTCACAGTTATGTTCCCTATTGTTTGATTGATAAAATGTCATAAAGCATTTCAAAATGAGAATTGCAGTTTCTCTGAGCCAAAGGTCACAAGAGGAAACTTAGTTCAAATAGTAGCGGAACATCTCTGAGGAAGAACCTCCACTGGAGTCTGGTGGCCGGAATAGATGCAGATTAAGATTTTGTTCCACGTATCGCTACAGCTGCTGGGTCCCAGCAGAGATCAGAAATTGCTTGCCTTATGACATCCATCTGACAGTTGTTGAGCAGAGTTTCAAGCATTCTTCATCAGAAAGTACTTAATGACCAAGATTTCCACACAAAAAGTGACCAAATTTATAATTGGTTTTTCATAACCTTAATTTTTTCTGAATTTCTTGCAATTTTGCCCTTTGAAAGTAAATGTATTTAGACCCCTGTCTGTAAACTTTGAAAGCTGCCAAATCCTCACCGCTTTCAGTGACACTGGCAAAAAGCCCATCTGTCCATCCATCCATCCATCCATTTTCACTACCTTTTCTCGGGTCACTGGGGGCTGGAGTCTATCCCAGGCGACTGGGGCATGAGTCAGGGGATACTCCGGGCATGCACCATGGATCTACATGCAGACAGTCAAAACTCAAGCACAAACTCACACCTACAGGCAGTTTGAGAGTGGCCAGTTCGCCTGAAGTTAATGTTTTTGGAGGTGGAAGGAAGCCGGAGAACCCGGAGAGGATGCACGCAGACACAGGGAGAACATGCAAACTCCACACAGAGTGGGACTTGTACCCAGAACCGCCTTGCTGTGCGGTGACAGCCCTACCCACTGCGCCAACGTGCCGCCATGGCAAAACTTTGACATCTTAATGTTGCTTTAAATAAGATAAGAAACTTTGAAATTTCTCTGCACTGACTTTTTTAAAGAATATAAACCCTTCTTATATTGATGAAACCTAGCACCTGTCTGGAAAAATCAACCCAAGAATTTATGATTTGTGTTAGCAAAGTGGCTAGAAGGACGTAAAGAAAGCACAGCATGTACATTAGGGACAATTTTTCACTAATGGGCTCAAAGAAGAACACCAGTTGTGTGCTCCCTAAACCTTTCCATCATCACATTAATGATGCCGGACTCATGTCGAGAAGTGTGCAAAAATGTAAAGCATGTCAAACTGTGTTAGTAAAACTCATATACCATTGCGCTCAAAATGTAATATTTCTATTTAAAGTAATGGCAAAAACCAGAAAATATTTATCTTGTTTAGAATAATTCATATAACACTGTCTTGGGGTTTTAGAACCTCATTCAGCAAAGGTTAAAAGACTGAATACAGTGTTTTCTAACTTAAGAGACATTTTAAGAGGTGCTCTAAGGAGAATATCCAGGTCCAGTAGACTCGGGGTGATTAATACCACCCTATAAACCTTTATGTAACAGCTTGGCACAATGGGGGCACTGTGAACACAGGGTCAGATATTGCAACTACACTCTTTTACATTCTTATGCCACGAGATAATAAAAACTGCATCGAGAAGTGCCATAATTTCATTAGTGAATTGATTACAAAAAAAAAAAAAATCCCTTGTTTTATTGTCATTATCTTTTTCTTGGTTGTCATAGAGATGGAGATTCCATTCCAGAACTTTTTGACTGACATAAGAAAACTGTGATGAGGACCATGTCATACAGCTAAAAAAAACAAAACTGCTTATTATCAAGTATGCCAAAAAAGACTCATGTTTCCATCAAGAAATGTGTTAAAAAATGTGACGTTCTTTAAAATCATTAAATGAAAATCCACTGTTATCGTCTGTCAGAAGGTTTTTGTTTTTTTGTTTTTTAATCTTTCCTTGATATACATCTTGGAACTTGGTAGGTCCAATCAATATAACACAATATCGTCCTCAAGAGCACTGAAAAACACCATGTTATCAAGTATAATGACTGTCAATGGTTGCATCGCATGTCTATTATGTTAAGGTCAAGGGCTGTCTCAAGAGGTTCTACACTGGGAAGTGGAAGACGAACCAGAAGATGAACCTGTAGAAGGAGAAGATAAATTTATCTATCTATCTTTCTATCAGCGTGAGGAGATGGAAAGAGGATGGAAGAGGGGAAAGGAGGGGAGGGGGGCTCAGGGGCGCAGAAAACGAGGCAAGGGAGTGGAAGACGGAGAGCAATGATGCTTCTTTGTCCTCTACTCTTTGTCGCTCACACCTCTTGATTTTTCATGGACTGTAATAACTCACACCACTCCAGCCGACCCCCACCTGCAGCTTGCTTTGGTTCTGTATGCATGTGTGTGTGTGTGTGTGTGTGTGTGTGTGTGTGTGTGTGTGTGTGTGTGTGTGTGTGTGTGTGTGTGTGTGTGTGTTGTGTGTGTGTGCGTGCGCGCATGTGTGTTTGTGTGTGTGTGTGGATGGATGGATGGGACCACGGAGAGAGGGGGAGAGCATGCTGGGTAGGAGGTCAGCTCCATGGTGCATTCCTTCACACCCCATCAGCATCTGGATGAGAGGAGGAGGCAGGATGGAATGGATGGAAGGAGAGACGGGCGTCTCAGGGGCTTTAGAACGAGCTCTCACCCTCTGTTTTTACCCCCTTCCTCTCCCCTCCTTTTGGGAGAAAAAGAGACGCTGTGGGGTGAGGGGTGGGGGGTGATAGGGTGGGGTCGCAGAAAGAGTCTCTGCCACGAGTTTAGCCCCTCGCCCACTGCATTAAATGCACAGGGTCTCCTTGGCAACGGGAACGCCGCCATGGCAACACATGTAGCGTAAGATAGGTGCTGAGAGAGAGAGAAACAGAGAGAGAGACAGAGGAAGGGGGGGGGGTGAAGGAGATGGGTGGGTGGGTGGAGTTGGGGTAGTAGGGAAAACAGACAGGCTGTTAGTGCAGGAAAAATATGTTATCGCCGTGGCAACGCAATGTGGCAACTCTCCATGGCAACAGCAGGTGGCTCAGGGCTGAAATTTGCGTTCGCTGCTGTTGCTTTTTTGTATTTGTGTGTGGGTGTGTGTGTGTGTGTGTGTGTGTGTGTGTGTGTGTGTGTGTGTGTGTGTGTGTGTGTGTGTGTGTGTGTGTGTGTGTGTGTGTGTGTGTAGCCTGAAAGTCCATTATCCCCCTGCATCTGGTGAGGTGAGAGCCACATCACAAGTGCAGACGTCCAAATCCTCTCATTGAGCTGCTTAGCAGAACATAAAACAGGACTCACATTACAAAGAAACTCACGAGTGCAATCGACTGGGGTGCCTTTTCAGAGTTCACAGCTTCCCCAGGTGTTTTCCATCTTGTTTGTCTGTGTAAAAGTGTGTGTGTGTGTGTGTGTGTGTGTGTGTTACATATGTCGAAGGTCCATGCTGTCAAACACACAATGACTGTGTTTGAGAACAGCCTGTCTAGCTACAGAGGGAAAAAACAAGGGAGCAGTCAGTCAGATGTGCCGTCTAATGTGGAGCTAGAGACCACTCAACCTGGAAAAGCTCTTCCAGCCTCTCTCTTTTTTCCATCCGTACCCTTTCCTATCCCTTCTTTCCCCTCTTGTCTCAGAGTTATGGATTCACCAGCAGGACGACATCCATTGTCTCATTGTGTGTGTTTGTGTGTGTGTGTGTGGTGTGCCTGTGTGTGTGGTGTGTGTGAGTGAGTGGAGACATCTCTGTCTATGTGAGAAATGCCGTCATTACCTCCCTCATTAGTGGCGCAATGATCACCTAAACTGAGACCCTGGCTTGGCGTGTGTGTGTGTGTGTGTGTGTGTGTGTGTGTGTGTGTGTGTGTGTGTGTGTGTGTGTGCACGAGCGGCTCCGTCTGTGTATTAATGTGTAACACACATCTTAAACATGCATATGTGACATGGCTTTAATGTGTGTGTGTGTGTGTGTGTGTGTGTGTGTGCTGATGAGATTTTTTTTTCTTTATGTGTGTGAATGGACCAGTGGCGGGCAATGGGGGGTTGTCATGAGAAATTACCCCCATGGACTACAGCAGCGAGGCTGTAATTCTCCGAGGTAATCACAGGGAATAATGGCAACAGTGGGACACCCGGGAATCTAATCACTATAATCAGAAGCACTGGCTTATGGGCTCAAATTCCTGCCTTGCTATCGGCCTCATGATGAAGCCCACTGGGCTGTGTGGCTGCTGCAACCTGCTCAGATGATTGACCAGTTGTCTCTGTCTCTCCCTCCATCCCTCCTTCTTTTCTTCCAGTCCTCCATTGTGGACGGGGAGTCCCCTCTTCAGAAAGAATGGAGGAGTTCTCCTACAAGGTACTGTCTTCTCCTGTACATGTGTGATCTCCCGCCTCTCCGTTTTCCTTTCCGTCTCTTTCTCTCCGTCTCACCCTCTTCCCTTCCCTGCCTCCCCTCCCCACGGATGTGCCAGCTCCAATCATCTCAATTCCAAAATCCCTCTTTCTAGAAGCGCACCTTGAGAATACCGAGTACTGAGTTCTGACACTTGGATCAGCGCCAGAGGAGGAATGCTTCTCCTACGGAGGCGTATATGAGAGTTTTTTTTAAAAAAGAAAAAAGAAAAGAAAGATGATGGAGACGCAGTGAGTGAGAGAGGGAGGGAAGAAAGAAAAAGAGAGGAGAGAAAAGTATCGGCTTCAAATCAGAGCTTGTGGAGCAATCCCCTCCTCTCATTCAACACAACACACTCTTTAACTCCTATACGCCTCCTTTTCCTTGTATTTCCCATTATTCCTCTCTTCCTGCTATCCCCCCTACCTTCTCCCTGGTGGCTGGACGGCAGTTTAAATGGACATTCAATCCCAATCAGGGAGCACTCCGGGAGCTCGCTGGGCTGCTGAGTCCTAAAT